>NC_083314.1:109472788-109615374 GCF_963455315.2 Globicephala melas
CCAAGTGAACCAGTGCTTCAGGGAGTGGGTTCTTAGAGCTTGAGGTGAGGCTTTCTCCATGCTTGGCAGTGTGTGTTCAGCTAATAGGCAGAGCCAGGGAGGGACACACCATCGGCTTAGGGTGAGGAGCACAGCTTCTTATCTGTAGCACAGGAGGAATTCAATAAGGACAGCATCACCCGTCCCTCCTCCTCACTCTCCAAACGTCTACATCAGCAGAACGAATTTAGAACCAATTTAGCCTGAACTGTGATTGGTAGTCATTTTGCAAGTCTAAAATGTCTGCCAGCCTCTCCCTATAATAGATCAAGACTCTCAGGGAGTTAAATGAGAACTGCAATTCTGCATAAAACCCAAACCGACTGGGAGCCCCATCTGTACCTTGAAGCAAAAACCAAAATGTTGACAACTCTTTTGAACAGGATGAGGTCTTCTTCATCCATCGTCTCCCACAGGGTTTGAAGTTCAGAATGGCACTCTGTTCTTCTAATGAGAGCACATGTGCTCATAGTTTAGGTTAGGACATTGAAATAAAAACTCTGCTGCTTCAAAAATAACCATGAAGTTTAAAATTACATTAGTCCTTTGGATGAAATTGCTGTATTTATACTAAAGGGTGTTTAAAACTGTGTGTTTGTGTATATGTATGTATCTGCATGCATATCAATCTTTTCCCAGAATGCCTTGCACAGTCTAAAGGGCAGAATACTGCATTAGATGTCGAAACCCTAGGCTGTTCTCACGCCACCATCATTTGCTTGTCATATGACCTTGGCAGCGTACACTATACAAAAAGCAGAAACTTGGTGGTACAGGGTCTCCAGTTCAAACCTGGGTCTGCCACATCCTAGCTATCTAATCTAACATATAACGCAATATGTCATTTAACCATCCTGGACCAATTTCTTTTTTCTATAAAATGGAGCATTTTAAACATTCGTGAAGTTACTATGACAAATGCTTTTGTAGTTCTCAGTAATGGTAACTACTGATGGTTCCTTTCAGAGTCTAGTTTTCTTACAAGTGAAATGGGGAAAGAAGCCTCACGTGCTTTGAACCCAGTACTGCATGGGCACAGGAAGGGTTATTATCAGGATGCAGGACGTAACTAAAATGAATGCACCTTGTTGGAGAAGGCACAGGACCTGCAGTTAGGGAGAAGGCCTGGGCTCTTCCACTAGGCTTTGCTTATAGACTATCTGTGCTCCTGAGAGCCAGACCAGAGAGTGGAAAGAGCACTAAACAGGGGGACATGCAGACTTAGGTACCACCTCCCTCAGACAGTGGGTTTGTGATCTCGGACAAGTCATTTAGGCTTTCCTCTTCGGCAAAAGTCTCCATGGTTTCTTCCAATTGGAAAGTCCCACAATTCTCGAATTACATTAGGAGATGAAGGGGGAAAATAAAAAGGATAGGAGGTGACTCTTTGGCTCAGGAGAAGGCAAACTAGGATAGATATGGAATAGGAGGAAGCGCTGGGCGTAAATGTGATAGGAGACCAGTGAGCTCTGAAAACCAGAGCATGATCTGTGAGCCTTCAAACACCCAGGTGGGTGAGAGGGGGTAAAGTGCTAATCTTGGGTGCTGTTTACCTAAACCTCCGAAGAAACCTGTAGGTTAAACAGGATTCCTCTCTGAACAGTCATGAGATGTTGAGAAAGTTATTTTTTTTTATTTTATTTTTTTTTGCGTTACGTGGGCCTCTCACCGTTGCGGCCTCTCCCGCTGCGGAGCACAGGCTCCGCCGGACCAGACGCGCAGGCTCAGCAGCCATGGCTCACGGGCCCAGCCGCTCCACGGCACGTGGGATCCTCCCGGACCGGGGCATGAACCCGTGTCCCCCGCATCTGCAGGCGCACTTTCAACCACTGCACCACCAGGGAAGCCCGAGAAAGTTATTTTTTCATTTGTTTTCTCATCTGTAAAATGGCAATAACACACCAAATAAAACCTTGTTGGATGGATTGAGACAGCACGCTTGAATAACCTGGGGGAGCACCTGGCCCATAGCAGGAGGTAAATAATGTTACTGTTGTAATGGATTTCCCCCGATATGACGTTTCTCCCGAGGTGACAGACTCCAAGCTGAAGCAGCAGGGATGAAATGATTAGATTTTTATCTTTCCTCAGTTTGAAGCCATTAATGAGGCTTATGATGTACTGTTCTGCCCAGGTATCACAGGTCCAGCAAATTTCCCTCGGGCCTCTTAATGCAGACTGAATCAATGCTCCTTCACTTGGCTATTTCTTCAGGATTTCCCTTTTCACAGAGCAGTTGCCTGAGACTGGTTCAGACTATTACGAAAAGAGTGACAGAATGGCTCTTTTCTCCCCATAATGATCTGAGTAGTTCCTTTATGAAATACTACAGAGGCAATAAGACAAGGATGTGAATCCTAACCCAGTTCAAGGAAAGACTAGAAGGAAACTCTCTTCACATAGGTGGTCCCCCCCAGTGTTTAAACATTTGCCTGGGTACTAATTTACAAGGAGCACCCAATATTATTGGAATAATTGGTAGTAGGTCAGGACCAGTTAACGTGGGTTTTCACATGCCATTCATTAGGTTACCAGCCTAAGGAATGCAAATTGGTCCTACTTCCATTCAGCACAGTGAATAAGTCTGTTATTTGGAATTTGAAAATTGTGACCGGAAACCACCTTGAAGGAAGGGAGAATCTTGATAACTGAAAGACATTTATTTTTTCAAATACATTCTGACTTTATTCAGCATGTTATATGCAATGGTCCAAATCGATTATTCCTCTTCTGATAAAGTTACCACAACCTGAGGTAACTGAGAAACCATCCTTTCCCTACTAGAATCCCATTGCCTCAGGTTCCTAAGGTTGCAGCACGCCTCGCCAGCGGACAATCACATTCCCCTGGACATTGTGATTTGAAAGACATTTAGTTTTTATTTTTTTTAAGATATTTTTTGATGTGGACCACTTTTTAAAAGTCTTTATTGAATCTGTTACAGTACTGCTTCTGTTTTATGTTTTGGTTTTTTGGCCGCGAGGCGTGTGGGATCTTAGCTCCCCGACCAGGGATCGAACCCGTACTCCCTGCACTGGAAGCACCCCCTGCACTGGAAGGTGAAGTCTTAACGACTGGACTGCCAGGGCAGTCCCCTTGAAAGACATCTATTTTGATGAGTACAAACTAAAACATCTCCCTTGATATGATGGGCATTTAATACTCTCAAAGTTGGAATTTAGTAAAGGGTGATTTGTGTAAGCTTGGAATATGTGGTTAGGACAATGCTAAACAGCCCAGTCAGAGAGAGAGACTGGAGGGTGTAGGGCCTGAGATCTGGGAAGGGCCAAAAGAGTAGGACGCTCTGAGGGGGAAAAAGAGAGGGGAGACCCAGCAGCTGAGAGGCCTGCTCATGAGGCCTGGGAAAAGAGACTGTCTACTGGGAGTGTTTGACAGAAATGCTATGAGGACCCCCTACCTCCACCTGTCTCTCTGCTCAATCATCTTTAAGCTCTACCTTACTCTTGTGAGAGTTTTGCTTTTGGAGAAGGATATAGACAGCTGACATAAAGGTTCATGATTTTTACTAATAGAAAAGCAGTTTCCCGCATCTCTACCAAGTACATATTGAATGAATATTCAAAGCATGTTTAAAGGGGTGACAAATTGTTACCTGCCCAGGGCACCTGCATGTCTGGTCTGGTCCTGGTGCCGGGCACTGCATGGGGTTTTCTAAGTGCATCTCATTTGAGATGGAGTCACTGAGATTCAGTGAGGGCCACTGAATTCTCAAGATCTTACCTTGCGGGGGCTGGGGGCTGCATTTTATAAAGGCAGGGCAAGGACAAACTGAATAAAAGGGGAGGAAATAGGAACCAGGCGAACTTCTATTTGATTTCTTCTCATCTCAGCGGCAGAGGGAGGCAGAGAGTAAAAAACGATGTGCCTGAGCCCTAAATGAATAAACAACAGGCCTGTGTAAAAAGGCAAACAAAATTTAAGGTATTTGTTACAAGAAATAATTTGAAAAGCTTCTCAGCAGCACACAGGCAGTTCTATAGAATCATTGGTATTTAGGAGGCAAGACTTAGAACTCTTGTCTAAATCATGATGAGACAACACAGGGTGAAGAGAGACTTGTATTTTCCAAGTCGAAAAATGACTGCATTTTTCGCATGTTGAAAAATGACTTTTTTCTGATCCTTCGTTGGCATAGTAGATACATATTCCTCTGTAAATATGGGGCTGAGTTCAAGGTCTGGCTTTGCGCTTTTGGATAAACTGCTTTCCTCTGACCTCGGAGATGAGAGGGACACAGAAAACAAGCTAGGAACCTGGATTTCAGAGAATCCACTCATGTCAGAAACTCAAACACGAGCTGCATCTCCAGAGCATCAAACGGTGGCCTCAACAGCACCGACACAGCCTCTGTCTGCACAGCCAGGCCCCCTTCACTGCATGTTTGAAGAGTGATTTTGGAAAGTGGAGGCGAGTGCTGAACAACGTGGAGCCACCCTTGTCCCCATGCTCGTGGGGGCAGGTGACTGCCCCGTGGCCTGTTAGACAGGACCCAGCGCCCAAAGCACCTTGCAGTGACGCCTTAGGTCAGGAACTGGCTTCGTTCCCTCAACATATTCCCATTCCTGAGGCATTTAGGGTGAGGGAAAGCCTTGCCTGAGGTATGCATTTCCTGGGAAGAATAGGACCATCTGGTTTCCTTCATCATCTGGTTCAGTCTATAACGAGTTCTGTCCTCCAGCAGAGAAAAGTTCTTACTATCTGCTTTCTAATGTGTTTCCGAAACTGTGTATGTGGTTAAGAGAGTCTTCTATCCAAAAGTTCAAACTATTAGGTGCCTAATTTACTCGATAATTCGAGTGTTTTCTCCCTTTACTAAACCTTCACAACATTTCTTGTCTTGTAGTTTTTTACTTTTTATTTACCTGGTCCACTATTCAATGTTAGTGCGAAACTAACAGTAGATGGAGAAACAGGAGCCAGGAAGAGAGGGAAAGAGATGGGTTGGTTTGTGAACATCAGTCCCCAAGGATGAACACTATTCGACAGATGGACTTATTAGGAGTGACAGATTCCACACCCTCAACGCTCCCCCACAGTGCATTCTAGGATCAATTCAACAGTTTTCAGGGACTTGATAACTTGTGGCCATTGTAGTGTACATTGAAAACTCCTACTACTGTTATGAGATTCGTATGTAAATCTAAACTCCATCATTTGGTGAACAATATAACAGTACAACTGCACAGGAAACCCTGAGAAGGGGAGGGAATCGCTTCTGGAACCTTGGGCACTGATACGTGTATACAGGTAAAATTAGTCCAGTCGACTTCTTCCAACACTGAATCTGTTTTTATTTGCCATTTATTATAAAAATTGAATCTTTATTTTACACAAAAGTTATTTTAAAAACAGTAAAGTTTACCAAAACCTACTGAATCTCAGGCAGAGGGATTTACCACCAAAATGCAGATTTACATGGTAAACCTGAGGGCCAAAATCATTCAACTCAAAACAATCTCACATTTTCTAGTAATCCATTATCAGAAGCGAAAACCAATTATGTACATGTTTCAGAACATGTGGCAAAGACAAAAAAACAAATGCTAGCCTTCACTGTGAAGCTAATCAAAGAAAATGTCTCTACTCAGGATTGGCCCATTATTTTGCTGAGAGTGAAACATTTGAAGAGTTTTAAAATATTTAAGCATAAATATTTAGGTTTATATACAACACATATATACACAAACACATCCATTCTAATTCCATGCCCCTTTGTATTTTTTAAATTGCACCGTCTCTGTTAGAGATAATATATAACATGCAGGAGGCATTCCTAATTGTTTTTTCTCAGCAGCAGTGTTCTATACAAGACAAATGCAAAATTTAAATATGAATTAATTTCAACCAGAAGCCAGCTCGACTCAGTACTTTGGTTCATATGTTCTATGTTAATGCTTTAGGGTTGATGAAATTGTTCATATAAAAAAAAAAAGTTGAAGAGAATGTAGTCCATTACCAAAGGTACTTAGTAGATAGTTCCCAGTGGATGTAGAAGTGATGGACCAAAAACAGGAAGAAACCAATTAAATAGGACTGCAGTTTTTTCACTGCTTCAGCTTTCATATCCAGCTGAAGATAAGAAATAATTATATCCAGGGCATTTTGCAACAGTTACTAGTTTAGGCCATTTCATGTATATAATGTCTTCATAATTCAAACCAGGATGCAAAATAACTCCTCCCCTCTCCCACCAGCCTTCCTCTTGTTTCCAGAAAGAAATAAACACAGATTCTGATGCAATATACAGTTCCTGAAAACAAAGTGGATTTACAGTTATATGCTCATGCTGCTGGTACAGATGAGGGATCATTGGATCAGCTCTAAACACTGCAGGGATGGGTCAAGGAGAACTATTCAATTAGGCATAATTACAGGCTCTGGCTTCCCCCCAAATAAATACACGCTCAAGTAGTATCGCAAGTTCTCTAGCACAAATATATTTTGTTACTATATAAATTTAAGGAGATGGGTGAGTGGAGAGGGAAAACAAAATACCTTATGTGGATGGGACAATGCTAAGAGAAAGTGACGATGGAAAGAGCATTTGCTTGAAAATACAAGGAAATAAAGCTATAAGTCCACAGAATAATTGTTTGATTATTTTAATGGTTTCTGAACCCATCAATATTATGCAATACTTTAATTCAACATACAAAATTTGAATCATGAGACACTGAAGAACAGAAACAAATATTTTCACTATCAAACAATAATGTTATGCAGATAACTCACTGCAGCTCACCACAGCACACACATTGGAGCTATGCCACAACAATGAGACCTTGAGGATCTCTATTTACCCTGTTTAACACAAACATTTGCTAAGTGACAGTGAAACATGGTGATATCAGAGGAACAATGAAGACTGAGGATGAAGAATGAAAACACCGTATCTATGTGCCACACAGATATACCCTGATGTATGTTAGTGAAGGAACACCACACCTTACAAGGAATGCTCGAAGCCACTTAGGTCGCTGACCAAGTTTGAGCATTTAGTTTTAACATTACAACTAAGAGAACAGAATACTCCATGATTACAAGTAAGGAATAAAAAAGAATTAATATCCTAGCATTAACCTACAACCTCTTACAACTTTGGAGAAATATTAAACATATCCAAAACTAATAAATTACATTTTGTATACATGGGGCGTGTGTGTGTCTGTGTGTGTGCAAGCTCATCATTGTGTATCTGTGTGTGTGTATGTAAATAAAATGAACCAATGCTAGCATAAGCCTTCAACTTTGTTCTGAATAACATCCATATTTATTTTTTGGAAAATGCACTACACATTCTTGGAAATCAACTAAAGTCTTAAAATTATAATTGAATAAACTTAATTTTCTTCATTTAAAATCCTCTTCCAAATTGAATATCTGCTCCAACATTGCAGTAAAGGTGGCATCAAACATCACAATTTTGTGTGTTAAGTGGTGGTCTCAGAGTTCATGGCCTCAGTGCTGCATCATTTCAAAAGTTACCTAAACACTGGAGTGTAGGATTGAAATAAAAAAGTAAACCTAAAAACTATGGCATGAAGAACAACAGAGTTTGCATTAGTAACCAAACCCTAGTGTTTGGAAAGAAGCTTACAAAACTCATTATTGATCCTGATAGTAACTTGCTTCCAGAAATTTAGAAGGGTGATAAGGAAGGTTTGGCTAGTGACTTCTGCAGGTGAACAGAACTGGTGACTAGCCGGGAGGAGTTGTAGTTTGTCAGGGGAATAGTAGCAAATCTGAAATTTGTTTTAAAAATTCTTCCTTATAGAAGGGGGTAAGATCTTTCATACACATTATGGCTAATTATATGGCCCAAAACATTTAAACATATTTCCATGTATCATATTCATGTTCCAAACATAAGATAATCCTATCCAACACTGGAATCGGTACACATGACAATTCTATTGTGCAACAGAGATGTGAAACATTAAAATGACAAAGAACTCAACATTCAAAAGATTGAAAATAACATAAAACCCTAGATATGGTCAGAACCTGTTTTCTGAAATCCTACAAGAAAGTTTCATCAGTTATGCCTGGCTCCCTGAGAACTTGAATGTTCTGACTAAAGGCAAGTTTTGGTAAGAATTGCATTTTTACACTGTTCTTTGTCATTCAGAATAAACAATAATGTTTTAGGCAGCCTTTGGTGTTTTCTATTTTTTATAGCTATTACTCAAATTTCATTTGATGTGAACAACTCTTTTCTCTGAATGTTAGTCCAGGGGTGTGTGGCAGGTGAGGGAAGCTACATTTTGCCATCATTTAGACTTTCATCTTTCTGGAAGGGACAAAGCAAGAAAAAACATACCATACAACACAATTCCATGTTTACAGTACTCTTTACCCATAGTGTTTTCCAGTTTTGTCTAGGTGCAGTTAATAGATTACTTCATAGTTACATCCAAAATGAGACAGCATCACAATGCCTAGACCCATTAGAGAAAAACACATTGAAAATGTACGTTTCCCCAAAATGAGTCAGTCGATTTTATTCATTTTACAATATGTATGATAATAAAAAGCCAAACACAAAGCTCTTTATAAAAAAGAGCAAAATGTATTCCAGAAAAGTTAGACAAAGGCATGAGATGAATTTCAGTTAACCAGATCTATTTCTTTGTGAGCTCTGAGAACTCATTTTAAGCGCTGAATTTTAAGCTGAGTGTTTTACATTATAATCCTATCTAGAGATCATGCAGATGGAGAAGAAAGTATTTTGCTTAACTCTTACTTAATTTCTACAGAATGCTTTAAAATCAGTTTTAAAGATTCAAATCTGCACCTCTCCCCTCCATCACAGTTTTTGAAGTAATTAAGAATTGTACCCGTACAATAGCACAGCACTAGGGAAGAGAGAGGTAGATGATGTGGCCATCCTCTTACAAAGGAAACCCCCCAAATATTTTAGGGCATGAAACACAAGGCTTTTGTTATCCAAAAGTAATTAGTTGCAGAGTACAAAAACATTTTGGAACAGAATGTGCACAAATATGAGAATCATACGCAGTCAAAACCAAGTATATTAATAGTAAATTCTTAAAGAAAAGGATGTGTTTCTCTGTACCTTACAAAAATTATTCTCACAGATTTTGAATCCAAGATTATACAATAAAAATATTTGTATGTTTACATTTAATATAAAAATGATTAGCAAATAAAAAAGGCTTTGATGATATACAAGAAAAAATTTGAGTATACATTAATTTTTAGGATGCCCCGAGGGTGACATGTCCTAAGTACCCTGCTCCTGTTCTATGCAAAGGCCAAAGGCAGGCACTTTCTCAGGGTTCATCATTGTTGTTAAGAGAAAATCAGATGGAGGAAGACTCAAAACAAGCTGGGACAGGAAGTAAAAATTAAGCCAGAAGGAATTCTGCCTAGCACAATGTACCCTGCCTAAAAATATTTAAGACCATAAATCAAAGACAGTGCTCAGTGTACACATCAAGGGAATTTATGTTGATGAGTTTATGGTCTAGGTGATAAATATCAAAACAGGAAGTCAGTTAAAACAAGTATGCAAATAAGTAATACCTAATCTTCAAAAGATACAAACTGCAATGTAGAGATTCAATAATTTCTTGTCCCCATTCCACCCTCCAAGCGTACTTCTTATATTTCCATAAGTTAAAGATCAATTATTCACAAAACTTTAGTTCAGTGTTAATACGTTTTACCTGTTTAATTTAGGGATAGACACTGAGTTGCTTTAATAAGACATTTGGTTATAGTTAGTCATAATTATCCATTGTTCATCTTTATAACTTAGGTAAATTGAGTTCTCAGATAAAGCCCTGGAGTGTACTTTTAAAAATTATTTTCCTCTTTAGGTCAACATTTATCTAAGCATGTCTGCAAACGTTCTGTTACAGGGGGAGGAAGAGTATTGAGCAAATTCTCCTCAACAATCAGACAGCTCCGTTTGAGGGACTGACATCCTTCCAGTTCAGGAGGAAGTGTTTCCAGGTAATTACCAATGAGCTCCAGATGAGTAAGGTTCGACAGCTCACCCACGTGAGGGGACAAGCTCATCAGGCTATTTTTCCCCAAAAGTAAACACTGCAGCTTTTTGCACTGAAACAGCCCATCTGGTAGCATCTCAATCTGGAAAGGGAAAAAAAGAAGCCAGTAAAACTGTTTTTTGATGGCCTACCATAATACATCTATTTATCTATACCCCTACCTTTTCCCAAAAACATTTCTAGACATTTTACAGAGGTACATATAATAATGATGATACACTTGAAGTAGATGGGAAAGATAAAGGAAAAATACGGACATCCTGACATGGAGTCAGGATTGAGGCTACCTTGAACTTCTATAAACCCCTGCTGCATATGCGTGGGCAACAGATTTGGCTCTGAACATTCTAACAAGCAACTCTCAATTCTCAAAGGAAACCTAATCGGTTACATACTCATTGTCCCTGAGATAAAAAACAAATCAGTGGGCTTCCCTGGTGGTGCAGTGGTTGAGAATCTGCCTGCCAATGCAGGGAACACGGGTTCAAGCCCTGGTACGGGAGGATCCCACATGCCGCGGAGCAACTGGGCCCGTGAGCCACAACTATTGAGCCTGCGCGTCTGGAGCCTGTGCTCCGCAACAAGAGAGGCCGCGATAGTGAGTGGCCTGCGCACCGCGACGAAGAGTGGCCCCCGCTTGCCACAACTAGAGAAAGCCCTCGCACAGAAACGAAGACCCAACACAGCAAAAATAAATAAATTATTTAATAAACTCCTACCCCCAACATCTAAAAAAAACAAAACAAAACAGTGACTGAGGAGAAGTGTAATTATTCTTGAGTCCTAGTCAGAAATCAGGGATCTCAAGAGTCCTCATAACGAGTTTACTGTGTGGGATAATGAGCTATACTCTCAAAAACATCCCGAGAACAGACACAAGGCTATTTTTTAGGGTTTCACAGTAGAGACTGAAAACTTTATTCTGTTAAAAAAAAAAAAAGCTGACAGGAGTAGAGACAAGAAGATATGACAGACAATCTATACAATCTATACAGGATATGACAATCTATAGATATAGATATACAATCTATAGATATACAATAGATATAGATACACAATCTATAGATATACAATCCATGCAAGATATGACAATCTATACATGCACATTTCATTCCCCTCTACATACACACTCACGAGTATCTACTCTTCTTCCTGCTCTCTGAGAGTTTCGATTAAGTCATATGGCACAGAGAAATCATTTAAAATACGATGAAGAGCCTGCAATTAGGTCAACTCCTACAACTGCTCAACTGAACTGCTCCCCTATTTGGTGGGAAGGTTGCATTGGAGTTTCTAATGGAGCCACAGTATGTATAGGAAATAGGGTTTATTGGGGAAAGACACCCAGAGAAGGGCTGAGCACACTCAATGTCCTCAGCGCTCATCCTGCCACTGAGGGGCAAGTGCGCTCCAGGAAGAGATGGATTGCATGCACCCCACCCTGTAACGTTCCCCATATTTATACAGGCCTGGACCAGGCATCTTTGCAACTATGAAACAATGTAGGCTCCTTTGTTCCAGAAGCGGCTTTGTTAGAAACAGGGATGAAAGGGGCGCTCCAGATTTCAATCTGTTCCTCTGATGGGCTAGTGTAGCCCCACGGAGCCAGTTCTCTGCTGGAACTTCCGGGGCCTTCCAGAACTGTCTCTTCCAAAGGATAAACATTCCCTATACAGCATAAAAAATTGGTCAAATTGCATTCAAAAATGCTCATTATGTTGGAAATTGCCTTCTCCTCCATCACCCACATATACTCTCAGTAATGGCTATCCTTGAAAATAAATCTAATGATCACTGTTGCTAAGTCAGCCATGCATTATAGCTCATCATTCTACACCAAAATACTAGGTATAAGCAAAGGAAAATATCTACCCTTTTATTTCATTCCTTCTTAAGAATGCAGATGAAAAACCATAGATATGTCAATTTCAGTATAGAGATATGAGAGAGATGAGAGACAGAAGAAATGTAACCTCCTTCTGATTAGAGATTGTCTGCAGCTCAAAAGTAGTGTCAGTGACGTACAAGTAGAGGGAATGATCAGTCCTGTGCAGTGTGCTCAGGGTTGAGAGTACCTGCTGGTGCGAAAGGAGTGACTTAGGCAAAGAGGCTGGGAAGAGGGAAGACTTGGCTCACCTGTATTCAGTGAATGCCTGCTGGGAGCCTCATTTTGTGCCAGGTTCCCAGCTAGGTGTTGGGGATAAAGTAGTAAGCAAGACAGATGGGTCTCTCAACCTTGGCATTGTTGACATTTGGGGTGGGATAATTCTTTTTGTGGGGCTGTCCTGTGCATCGTGGAATGTTTTAGCAGCATCCCTGGCCTCTACCTACTAGATGCCAGCGCCACTCCCCTCTCTAGTTGTGATGACTAAAAATGTCTCTTGACTAATGTCTTCCACAGCGTAAAACTGCCCCCATTTGAGAAGCACCGGTCTAAAGGGGGAGAGAAATATGAAACAATTATAGAAATCATTAGTCTACAATGGCTGCTAGAAGAAGAGTGCCTTAACCAGGGCTGCATCAAGGAGTCCCAATCTCCCTTCCTCATTCAGCTTCCAGGCCCCAGCAGGTGCCTTTCTTGATTGCACTGATTTCCTATTGAATGAAGACCCTAAAGCCGTTGTCCTCATTCTCCTTCTGTCTGGCTGTCAACACTACCATGTCTCACCCATCTTCTTTCATCGCTCTCAATTTGTGATTTTAGCTTCTTCTCAGCCCCCAGAGTACAGGCGAGGGATTTCACCAGGCAATGAGAGCGAGCCTCTGGGGTTGGCCCCTCAGTTGTGTCGTAAAAGTGAGTTAAGGACTGTGGTTAGCAGCACACTTCCTGAGCGGTAAGTATCCGTCTCAGGGGCTTTTTCCCAGCATCATCACGCAGCTCAAGCACAGGGCCTTAACTCACGAGGCTGGGGAGCTGTGTTAGAGACTCAAGACTTTCTTTCAAGTCAGCAGTTTTATCTTGAAAAATCGACTTACAAATTTTGCCTGAGCCAATAAATTAAAAAAAAATGTTTAGATAGCATTTATTTATACTGAATTCATTTAGCATGCTCTTTCTTTCTTTCTTTTTTTTTTTTTTTATGGTACGCGGGTCTCTCACTGTTGTGGCCTCTCCCGTTGTGGAGCACAGGCTCCGGATGCACAGGCTCAGCGGCCATGGCTCACAGGCCCAGCTGCTCCGCACCATGTGGGATCTTCCCAGACCAGGGTACGAACCCATGTCCCCTGCATCGGCAGGCGGACTCTCAACCACTGCGCCACCAGGGAAGCCCTAGCATGCTCTTTCTTAAACCATGTAATACATGAGCCAGGAAGGAAAAAAATTCCCCAGTGGACCGCTGATTTCTTCTCAAAAATCAAAAGAAATGTTTACAGACTATCAGATAATAAACTATATAAACAGAATGGTTTTATAGAATAAACTGTATTACATATATTTAATAAACTATGAAATAAACTGAAAAAAAACTCACTATGGTTACATTATCACTCTATATCCTAGAATTTTCTGGCAACCAAATACTTTCAACAAAATGTATTGAAGCCCCCAGAACATCAAAGGAAGGATGGTTCTCATCCTATATTCATGGCTGACATTGATAATTAAATATTCCACTGTTTCTCAGAGGCTGGGACCTCATTTCAGAATTCTTTTCAGTGTCAGATTTCCTATTTTTCTGCCCACTGACACATGCTATCTCAGAACATGTCAACCTGAATCTATAAAATCCAATCATTTCAAGAAGCAAAGCTGAATACTTCCATATCTAAGTGGTAATATCAAAACCAACAAGGAGCACTGCTACATAAATGATCTGCAGAAGGAATTTCTACATTATTCACCTTCTGGCTAAAGTCTTTGAGTTGCATTAAATGCTGAAATAGAGAAACTGGAAGACCTAGGTGTAAATTGGAGTGGTTTTTAAGATTTGAGGGAGGTTATTAAATCCTCCCCCTTTCCTGTGCTTCTCCATCACATTCAACACCATCATAATCCAGTTACACTTTGGCACTGGATAGAGGTGGATGCTGCCTCTTCCTCTCCCATCATCTACACACACCACTGCTTCCCGTGGAACATCATGTGGACTGATGCATCTGAGCTGTAGGAGAAAGAGCACTAGAGCAGGAGCTGGAACATGCGTTCCATCCCAGATCCATCGCTGGGAAGCTTTGGACCTCAGTCAAATTGCTCTGAGCCTCAGTTTCAGTATCAGTAAAGTGAAAGCGGTGGACTAGAACAGAGATTGGCAAAGTTTTTCTCTAAAGGAGCGGAACAGTAAATATTTTAGGTTTTGCAGGGCAAGTGGCAAAACTGAAAATATTATGTAGGTACTTACAATAACAAAAGAGAAAACATTTCATACATTTAAGTGATGTAATTAAAAATACAATAACACAATTGAGTACAATTTCTTTGTAATACAGGCCCACTAAGGAGAACAATGCAACTTATTCATGGACACTGAAATTTGAATTTCATATAATTTTCATATGTGATGAAATGATTTTTTCCCCAACCACTTAAAAATTTAAAAACCATTCTTAGGTCAGGCTGTGGGAGGATCTGGCTCCCAGGCTGTAGCTTGCTGACCTCAGGACCAATGACCCACAGTGTTCCTTTCAGATACAAGGGTCTCTTAAGCTATATTCCTACTTCTCAATCATAATGATTAAACCTTTCCACTGGGTTTTGTTTCTTGATCGTCCTCTCCCAACCCTTGTGTATGCTACAACCAGAGCCTCCTTTGAAGGTACTGATTCAGGCTAACTGGCACTTTCAGGCTCAAGCCTCACCTCAGCTACTATCCAGTGACTCAAACTTGAACTAGACTGGTAGAATTCAAGGCACTCTCCACTCTGACCCACCTTCTAAAAGCTCTCATCTCTTACTACATCTGCCGATGCCTGTTGCAATCCTCTGGGCATGACCTCTATCGTCCTTTCACATTTCCCCAGTCATTGTTCTCAGGAACACTCTTCTCAAGAATTACCATGGAAAAGAACGCCTTGCTCAACTATGTGTGGCAAACGTTGCACACCGTATCTCCCTCTTGGAGAAGCACATGCATGTTCATATGTTAACGTCTCTGAGGAATCCTGCAGCAAAAATATGCTAAAAAATGTTTAATGTTTTTTTGTGATAAAACTTATTACTCTTCAGTGGAGTAAACTCTGGAGTGCCCTCTCAGTGAATGTCTGTCATTTGGGGGGCTGCCCCACATCTTCTATGTCCTGAGAATTCCCTACCTTATCTTGGTGGGACTCTTGGTGGGAAGCAGAGCCCACTTCCAACTAGAGGAACTGAAAACACAAGATCCTTGTGTTCCCAGATAACTTACAGCTCAAGTGTGAGCATTCTTAAGCTCTATCAGGTGCTCAGATATGGGCCTTGTGTCACAAAGCAGCAGAAACCATGAAGAACCGATTTTGTGGGAGGGCAAGGGCCACAGTAGCAGCAGCATCGTTTTCAGGATAGCAATGGTGTGCAGTGCTGGTATGGTCAGTGTCAAGGTATCTTCCTCATTTGACTTTTGTACTATGATTTGGGCTGCATTTCTTTCGCTATCTAACTTTGTGCTTGATTGTTTTCCAAGCTTCATTCTTCAGCCTTTTCAGTGATGAGATACATGACAGCCTTTCAATAAATGTCTTTTCTGCGTAACCCCAGAGTTAGTATTTGTTGCCTCCATCTATAAACCTGACACACTGCCCAAGTCTTTAAAAAAGAAGAGTCTTATATATACACTACCAAATGTAAAATAGCTAGCTAGTGGGAAGCAGCCGCATAGCACAGAGAGATCAGCTCCGTGCTTTGTGTCCACCTAGAGGGGTGGGATAGGGAGGGTGGGAGGGAGACGCAAGAGGGAGAAGATATGGGGATATATGTATATGTATAGCTGATTCACTTTGTTATAAAGCAGAAACTAACACAGCACTGTAAAGCAATTATACTCCAATAAAGCTGTTTAAAAAAAAAAAAGAAGTCTTTAAAAACTGTTCTTTTAGGAATCTTTACCAACTTCCATTCCAAATGGAGGAATCAACTCACGTTTCTGAGTATATGCACATCTAAGTATTTATGCAGCAGGTTTGATGTTTTATTTTCTAATTTTTATACATATTTTGGTCTACTTCATAGACTCATGAGAACCTTAAGGTTTCAAGAAGGAACCTTGAAATTAGTTAAATCCCTATATGAAACACGAATCCTTAAATCCCTTTAACAATATTCCTACCAAGTGGTTGACAATTTATATCTGGACAGTTTTATTAATAAGAAAATCACTTCTCCCTTCTCAAATGTTCATTCAGTCTTTGGACAGCTTTCTGGGGAAAGATGAGAAATCTCCTGCTTGTCCAAGCTCTAACACTTACAGCTACTCCCAATAAGCTTTCTTTCCTATGTAAGGTCTTCCAAATATTCGAAGACCAATATTGTGGACTATTCTCTCTCCCTTCCCTCCCCAGTACTTCCTATAATTAGGATACACTATACCATCAGAGAGGAACGTTTCATCTGTCTGGTCACTGTCTTCTGAGTTCCAGTTTCTCCACATCCTTAGCAGGTAAGTCTCTTCATAGCTCTGATGAAGTGATCCTAACCCATTCAAAGGTGTCACAGTCATCGTTATGGCCTGGAGGGCGCTCCACAACTGCTGGCTAGCCCACTTCTGAGACAACACAGCCAAAGACACCGTTGTACTTTGGCCATAAACTTTCTTCAGCATAAGACTTTTCATATGCTACAAAGTACCCTTCAAGACAAAATGTGTCTGATACTAACACCTAGTCTCCCTTTTAGCCACAATCAAGAAGTCAGTAAACTTGGTGTCAAAGGTACCAATGATCTTAAAGTTAACATTGAACTACAGAAAGCCGTTAACCTGCTTGTACATTTAGATAATTCATGGCCCGCTGACAATTTAACCAGTCACAACTTTCAAAAATGTATGGAGTGGTCAGGAGGAGCTTCAAGATGGTGGAAGAGTAAGACGCGGAGATCGCCTTCCTCCCCACACATACATCAGAAATACATCTACACGTGGAACAGCTCCTACAGAACACCTACTGAACGCTGGCAGAAGACCTCAGACCTCCCAAAAGGCAAGAAACTCCCCACGTACCTGGGTAGGGCAAAAGAAAAAAGGATAAACAGAGACAAAAGAATAGGGACGGGACCTGCACCAAGAGAGGAAGCTGTGAAGGAGGAAGGGTTTCCACACACTAGAAGCCCCTTCGCGGGCGGAGACTGCGGGTGGCAGAGGGGGAAAGCTTCGGCGCCGCGGAGGAGAGCACAGCAACAGAGGTGCGGAGCGCAAAGCGGAGAGATTCCCGCACAGAGGATCAGGGACGACCGGCACTCACCAGCCCGAGAGGCTTGTCTGCTCACCCGCCGGGCGGGCGGGGCTGGGAGCTGAGGCTCTGGCTTCGGTCGGAGCGCCGGGAGAAGACTGGGGTTGGCGGCGTGAACACAGCCTGCAGGGGGCTAGTGCACCGCGGCTAGCTGGGAGGGAGTCCGGGAAAAAGTCTGGACCTGCCGAGAGCTCCAGAGACGGGCACGAGCCGCGGCTATCAGCACAGACCCCAGAGATGGGCATGAGACGCTAAGGCTGCTGCGGTCGCCACTAAGACGCCTGTGTGTGAGCACAGGTCACTATCCACACCCCCCTTCCGGGGAGCCTGTGCAGCCCGCCACTGCCAGGATCCTGTGATCCAGGGACAACTTTCCCAGGAGAACGCACGGCACGCCTCAGGCTGGTGCAACGTCACAGTGGCCTCTGCCACCGCAGGCTCGCCCCGCACCCGTACCCCTCCCTCCCCCCGGCCTGAGTGAGCCAGAGCCCCCAAATCAGCTGCTACTTTAACCCCGTCCTGTCTGAGCGAAGAACAGACACCCTCAGGTGACCTACATGAAGAATCAGGTCCAAATCCAAAGCTGAACCCCAGGAGCTGTGTGAACCAAAAAGAGAAAGGGAAATCTCTCCCGGCAGCCTCAGAAGCAGCGGATTAAATCTCCACAATTAACTTCATGTACCCTGCATCTGCGGAATACCGGATTAGACAATGAATCATCCCAAATTGAGGAGGTGGACTTTGGGAGCAATATGTATACATATATATATATTTTCCCCCCTTTTTGTGTGTGTGTATGTATATGCTTCTGTGTGTGATTTTGTCTGTATAGCTTTGCTTTTACCATTTGTCCTAGGGTTCTGTTTGTCCGTTTTTTTTTAGTATATTTTTTTTTTCTGCGGTACACAGGCCTCTCACTGTTGTGGCCTCTCCCGTTTCAGAGCACAGGCTCTGGACGCGCAGGCTCAGCGGCCATGGCTCACGGGCGTAGCCGCTGCACGGCATGTGGGATCTTCCCGGACCGGGGCACGAACCCGTGTCCCCTGGATTGGCAGGCGGACTCTCAACCAGTGCGCCACCAGGGAAGCCCTTTAGTATAGTTTTTAGTGCTTATTATCCTTGGTGGATTTGTTTTTTGGTTTGGTTGCTCTCTTTTTCTTTCTTTTTTTTTTTGATTACTTAAAATTTTTTTATTAATTACTATTTTTATAACTTTATTTTATCTTCTTCTTTCTTTCTTTCCTTCTTTTTTTTCCTCCCTTTTTCCTGAGCCGGGTGGATGACAGGCTCTTGGTGGTCCAGCCAGGAGTCAGGGCTGTGCCTCTGAGGTGGGAGAGCCAACTTCAGGACATTGGTCCACAAGAGACCTCTCAGCTCCACGTAATATCAAACGGGGAAAATCTCCCAGAGATCTCCATCTCAACGCCAAGACCCAGCTCCACTCAACGACCAGCAAGTTCCAGTGCTGGACACCTTATGCCAAACGACTAGCAAGACAGGAACACAACCCCACCCATTAGCAGAGAGGCTGCCTAAAATCATAATACGGTCACAGACACCCCAAAACACACCACTGGACATGGACCTGCCCACCAGAAAGACAAGATCCAGCCTCATCCACTAGAACACAGGCACTAGTCCCCTCCCCAAGGAAGCCTACACAACCCACTGAACCAAGCTTAGCCACTGGGGACAGACACCAAAAACAACGGGAACTACAAACCTGCAGCCTGTGAAAAGGAGACCCCAAACACAGTAAGTTAAGCAAAATGAGAAGACAGAGAAACACACAGCAGATAAAGGAGCAAAAAAACCCACCAGACCTAACAAATGAAGAGGAAATAGACAGTCTACCTGAAAAAGAATTCACAGTAATGATAGTAAAGATGATCCAAAATCTTGGAAATAAAACGGAGAAAATACCAAAAAATGGTTAATAAGGACCTAGAAGAACTAAAGAGCCAATAAACAATGATGAACAACACAATAAATAAAATTAAAAATTCTCTAGAAGGGATCAATAGCAGAATAACTGAGGCAGAAAAACAGGTAAGTGACCTGGAAGATAAAATAGTGGAAATAACTACTGCAGAGCAGAATAAAGAAAGAAGAATGAAAAGAATTGAGGACAGTCTCAGGGACCTCTGGGACAACATTAAACGCACCAACATTCGAATTATAGGGGTCCCAGAAGAAGAAGAGAAAAAGAAAGGGACTGAGAAAATATTTGAAGAGATTATAGTTGAAAACTTCCCTAATATGAGAAAGGAAATAGTTAATCAAGTCCAGGAAGCACAGAGTCCCATACAGGATAAATCCAATGAGAAACACACCAAGACACATATTAATAAAACTATCAAAAATTAAATACAAGGAAAAAATATTAAAAGCAGCAAGGGAAAAACAACAAATAACATACAAGGGAATCGCCATAAGGTTAACAGCTGATCTTTCAGCAGAAACTCTGCAAGCCAGAAGGGACTGGCAGGACATATTTAAAGTGATGAAGGGGAAAAACCTACAACCAAGATTACTCTACCCAGCAAGGATCTCATTCAGATTTGGCGGAGAAATTAAAACCATTACAGACAAGCAAAAGCTAAGAGAATTCAGCACCACCAAACCAGCTTTACAACAAATGCTAAAGGAACTTCTCTAGGCAGGAAACACAAGAGAAGGAAAAGACCTACAATAACAAACCCAAAACAATTAAGACAATGGTAATATTGTCTTAATATGAACATATGTCTTAATATGAACATACATATCAATAATTACCTTAAATGTAAATGGATTAAATGCTCCAACCAAAAGACACAGACTGGCTGAATGGATTAAAAAAAAAGACCTGTATACATGCTGTCTAAAGAAACCCACTTCAGACCTAGGGACACATACAGACTGAAAGTGAGGGTACGGAAAAAGATATTCCATGCAAATGAAAGTCAAAAGAAAGCTGGAGCAGCAATTCTCATATCAGACAAAATAGACTTTGAAACAAAGACTATTACAAGAGACAAAAAAGGACACTACATAATGATCAAGGGATCAATCCAAGAAGATATAGCAATTGTAAATATTTATGTACCCAACATAGAAGCACCTCAATACATAAGGCAAATACAGCCATAAAAGGGGAGACTAACAGTAACACAATCATAGTAGGGGATTTTAACACCGCACTTTCACCAATGGACAGATCATACAACATGAAAATAAATAAGGAAACACAAGCTTTAAATGATACATTAAACAAGATGGACTTAATTGATATTTATAGGACATTCCATCCAAAACAACAGAATACACTTTCTTCTCAAGTGCTCATGGAACATTCTGCAGGATAGATCATATCTTGGGTCACAAATCAAGCCTTGGTAAAGTTAAGAAAATTGAAATCGTATCAAGTATCTTTTCTGACCACAATGCTATGAGACTAGATATCAATTACAGGAAAAAATCTGTAAAAAATACAAACACATGGAGGATAAACAATACGCTACTTAATAACCAAGAGATCACTGAAGAATTCAAAGAGAAAATCAAAAAATACCTAGAAGCAAATGACAATGAAAACACGACGACCCAAAACCTATGGGATGCAGCAAAAGCAGTTCTAAGAGGGAAGTTTATAGCAATACAATCCTATCTTAAGAAACAAAAAAAATCTCAAATAAACAACGTAACCTTACATCTAAAGCAATCATGGAAAGAAGAACAAAAAACCCCCAAAGATAGCAGAAGGAAAGAAATCATAAAGATCAGATCAGAAATAAATGAAAAAGAAATGAAGGAAACTATAGCAAAGATAAATAAAACTAAAAGCTGGTTCTTTGAGAAGATAAACAAAACTGATAAACCATCAGCCAGACTCATCAAGAAAAAAAGGGAGAAGACTCAAATCAATAGAATTAGAAAAGAAAAAGAAGTAACAACTGACACTGCAGAAATACAAAGGATCATGAGAGATTACTACAAGCAACTATATGCCAATAAAATGGATAACCTGGAAGAAATGGACAAATCCTTAGAAATGCACAACCTTCTCAGATTGAACCAGGAAGAAATAGAAAATACGAACAGATCAATCAAAAGCACTGAAATTGAAACTGTGATTAAAAATCTTCCAACAAACAAAAGCCAAGGACCAGATGGATTCAGAGGCAAATTCTATGAAACATTTAGAGAAGAGCTAACACCTATCCTTCTCAAACTCTTCCAAAATATAGCAGAGGGAGGAACACTCCCAAACTCATTCTACGAGGCCACCATCACCCTGATACCAAAATCAGACAAAGATGTCACAAAGAAAGAAAACTACAGGCCAATATCACTGATGAACATAGATGCAAAAATCCTCAAAAAAATACTAGCAAAAAGAATCCAACAGCACATTAAAAGGATCATAAACCATGATCAAGTGGGGTTTATCCCAGGAATGCAAGGATTCTTCAATATACGCAAATCAACCAATGTGATATAACATATTAACAAAGTGAAGGAGAAAAACCATATGATCATCTCAATAGATGCAGAGAAAGCTTTTGACAAAATTCAACACCGATTTGTGATAAAAAGCCTCTAGAAAGTAGGCACTGAGGGAACTTACCTCAACATAATAAAGGCCATATATGACAAACCCACAGCCAACATCGTCTTCAATGGTGAAAAACTGAAACCATTTCCAATAAGATCAGGAAAAAGAAAAGGTTGTCCACTGTCACCACTATTATTCAACATAGTTTTGGAAGTTTTAGCCACAGCAATCAGAGAAGAAAAAGAAATGAATCCAAAACAGAAAAGAAGAAGTAAAGCTGTCACTGTTTGCAGATGACATGATACTATACATAGAGAATCTTAAAGATGCTACCAGAAAACTACTAGAGCTAATCAACGAATTTGGTAAAGTAGCAGGATACAAAATTAATGCACGGAAATCTCTTGCATTCCTATACATTATTGATGAAGAACCTGAAAGAGAAATTAAGGAAACACTCCCATTTACCACTACAACAAAAAGAATAAAATACCTAGGAATAAACCTACCTAAGGAGACAAACTACCTGTATACAGAAAACTATAAGACCCTGATGAAAGAAATTAAAGACGACAAAAACAGATGGAGAGATATACCATGTTCTTGGATTGGAAGAATCAACACTGTGAAAATGACTATACTACCCAAAGCAATCTACAGATTCCATGCAATCTCTATCAAACTACCAATGGCATTTTTCACAGAACTAGAACAAAAAATTTCAAAATTCGTATGGAAACACAGAAGACCCCGAATAGCGAAAGCAATCTTGAGAAAGAAAAATGGAGCTGGAGGAATCAGGCTCCTGGACTTCAGACTATACTACAAAGCTACAGTAATCAAGACAGTATGGTACTGGCACAAAAACAGAAATATAGATCAATGGAACAGGTTAGAAAGCCCAGAGATTAACCCACGCACATATGGTTACCTTATATTTGATAAAGGAGGCCAGAATATACAGTGGAGAAAAGACAGCCTCTTCACTAAGTGGTGCTGGAAAAACTGGACAGCTACATGTATAAGAATGAAATTAGAACATTCCCTAACACCATACACAAAAATAAACTCAAAATGGATTAAAGACCTAAAGGTAAGGCCAGACACTATCAAACTTTTAGAGGAAAACATAGGCAGAACACTCTATGACATAAATCACAGCAATATCCTTTTTGACCCACCTCCTAGAGAAATGGAAATAAAAACAAAAATAAACAAATGGGACCTAATGAAACTTAAAAGTCTGCATAGCAAAGGAAACCATCACCAAGACGAAAAGACAATGCTTGGAATGGGAGAAAATATTTGCAAATGAAGCAACTGACAAAGGATTAACCTCCAAAATTTACAAGCAGCTCATGCAACTCAATATCAAAAAACAAACAAACAAATCCAAAAATGGGCAGAAGGTCTTAATAGACAGTTCTCCAAAGAAGATACACAGATTGCCAAGAAACACATGAAAGGATGCTCAAAATCACTAATCATTAGAGAAACGCAAATCAAAACTACGAGGTATCACCTAACACCAGTCAGAATTGCCATCATCAAAAAATCTACAAACAATAAATGCTGAAGAGGGTGTGGAGGAAAAGGAACCCTCTTGCACTGTTGGTGGGAATGTTAATTCATACAGCCACTTTGGAGAACAGTATGGAGGTTCCTTAAAAAAACTGAAAATAGAACTACGATACGACCCAGCAATCCCACTACTGGGCATATACCCTGAGAAAACCATAATTCAAAAAGAGTCATGTACCACAATGTTCATTGCAGCTCTATTTACAATAGCCAGGACATGGAAGCAACCTAAGTGTCCATCGACAGATGAATGGATAAAGAAGATGTGGCACCTATATACAATGGAATATCACTCAGCCATAAAAAAAATGAAATTGAGTTATTTGTAGTGAGGTAGGTGGACGTAGAATGTGTCATACAGAGTGAAGTAAGTCAGAAAGAGAAAAATAAATACCATATGCTCACACATATATATGGAATCTAAAAAAAAAAAAAAAAAAAGGTTCTGACAAACCTAGGGGCAGGACAGGAATAAAGACACAGATGTAGAGAATGGACTTGAGGACTTGGAGTGGGAAGGGTAAGATGGGACGAAGTGAGAGAATGGCATGGACATATATACACTATCCAATGTAAAACAGATAGCTAGTGGGAAGCAGCCGCATAGCACAGGGAGATCAGCTGGGTGCTCTGTGACCAACTAGAGGGGTGGGATAGGGAGGGTGGGAGGGAGGGAGACGCACGAGGGAGGAGATATGGGGATATATGTACATGTATAACTGATTCACTTTGTTATAAAAAAAGAATGGGTTGTTGCCTCATGGAGTAACCCTAAGCAGCAGAACTGAAGGGTCTTGGGGTATTATTCTTCCTACATATATTCAGAGATTGCTTAATAAAAGCGTGTTAATCTGTTCACACTGGAAGAAAAAAAAAATTATGGAGTGATTTAACTGTACAGCAACTTGGTGAAACCAATGCCTTTCAAAAGAATTATTTATACTTTTTATTAGAGGTTTAACAACAGAAAAAGTATAACCAAAATACTAATATTAATCAACTGCATAATTAAACAACACTTCTGATAAATCTCTAGACCTGTAGTTTTCAAAGTATGGTCACCAGAGCAGCAGCACCAACTTCACCTGAGATTTTTAGAACTGCAAACTGCAGACCTACTTACTGAATCAGAACTGTGGAGTGGGGCTCAGCAATCTGTGTTTTAACAGGCCCTTCAGGTAATTCTGATGTAAACTGCTAATCTAGATCAACCTTAAAGGGGTTTTAAAACCTCATGATCCTTTAAGGCATGAAGATGTTTTGTTTATTGTATAGTGGGTTCTATCCTTTTACGTATGAGTAAAATCATAGCATTCTAAAAGTCAGTATGAATTGTGCCTCATTCCCCACCTCTCTGGTATTTTTCCAACGATCCATGGTTTCTGAAAATACTGTCTGGTGATTAACATGTTTACTAGCCAACACTATGCTGGTAGCTATATTTAGCATGAAATATGAATTATAAAAAGTCCAGGAGATAGTACCTTTTTGGGTAGAGCAGAAGAAAACGGTTCCCATTTTTAACTAGAGGAGGATCACTTTCATCTTTTGGCAGACCTGATTTCTGACAGGTTTTTTTTTCTTTTTCCCGTATGGATATTACCGTCCTTCTCTTGCCCTTTCAGCCCGCATGATTTTTTGTCTTTTTCCTCCTCCTTCACATTTTAACCTAGGAAACTGCTCATTTATTTTGTTTTTTTCTTGTTTCAGCAAAGTTAACTTTTCCTTAACTTGGCTTTACTGTTGCAAATTATGGTTCATTTTTAAAGCACAGATGCTGGAAAAAGCTTCTAAGGAGCCCTAGTGTTGCATTATAGAACCAGGCCTTTCATTTTGAATTGTCTTTCTAGACATGCATGGACATTTCAAGTCTTTCTTACTGTATCACAAAAAAGACTTATGAATAATTCATGATCACAGTATTTTTAACAAAAAGTCCTCCTATGACAGATTTGGAAAGCTGAAAAGTTTTATGAAACTTTCTAAATACTTAAGACTTTTCCAAAATGAAAGCAAGCCCTGCCATAACTAATTAATTAGTTTAAAACACTTCAATTGTAATGTTTATGTAAAACACAGAGAAAGAGGATAAAGAGAACACTTGTTGAGTACCTACTATGTGCCATGAACTGTGCCAAATGTTTATATATTTTTTCATAAAATCTCCATGACAACTTGTAAATTAGATGAAAAACCGATGCTCAGTGTTTTGATAATTGGTCCATGGTCACATGTCTAGAAGTGGTAGTCAGGCCGAGCTCAGGATGCTTAGTATGACTTAAAGTCCATTATCTTTAACTACATCACACACTGCAACAGCAGATGCTCAAATGACTGGCCAAATAAAGGGCAGAACGGATTTACTTACATTGTTGTTGGTCACAGCAAAGTACTGCAAATTACTCAGATACTGGATTTCTTCTGGAATGAAGGTCAGGTGGTTATAGCTTAGATCCAAATAATGTAGTTTGGTGCATAGGAAAAGCTGCAGGGGCAGATTCTCAATGTTATTATGGTCCAAAGAGAGTTGCTCTAGATTAGATAATGCCCCAATCTGGGCCGGAATATAAGCTATGTTATTGTGCCACAACTTTAAGCAGGAAAGATTCTGGAGATGCTGAAAGCTAATGATCTCTTCCACAGTTTTAAGGTTATTTTCTTTGAGGTTTAACTCATGCAAATTGTTCAGACTGAAAATGGAGTGCGGAATGCGTTCCAGGTCGCAGCTGATCAGCTCCAGGCTTTTCAGATTGACCATCTTTTTCAAGTTGTTCAATACAACCAGCTTGCTCCCCTCGTTATCGAGGGACAACTTCTGCAGCGAAGGCAGGAGGTCTGTAATGACTTGTGGGATCCGGGAGATGCTGCTCTTCAAGTAGAGGGTCCTCAGGTTTTTCAAGTCCTGAAAGCCCTCCAACTGCATGGTACTCACCTGCTCAGGTAGAACACAGCCTGACAGGTAAAGCTCCTTGAGATTCTTCAGATGAAATACCCAGCGTGGAATTTTCCCCATTTCAGTAAATTTCAGGCGGAGGATTTTTAAATTCTCCTCTAGAAAGGCCAGGGCAGGATGGTCGACCACCAGAGACGAATGGTACACGTGGAGCTCCTTGAGGTTGACCAGCTGCGAGACCGCAGAAGGCAGCTTGACCTCAGGGATCAGCTCCAGGCTTAGCACTTCAATTTCTGTCAGCTCAAAGACATTGTCTGGAAGACCGTTTAGCATGAAAAGATGCAGTTCTATCTTGTCCTGGGAATTTTTCACAAGCTTGCTTTTCAGTTTCTCGACCGTCCATTCGTTGTTGAGGTTGATCTGTTTCAGTTTGTTCTCACTGACCTCCGACAGGAATATGGAGAAGCGTTTGGAGTAAAGGGGATCATACTGATCAGCCAGATGCAGAATGAAGGCGAAGTCATTCTTGACATCCGGGATGTCACTGTAGTTGCTTTTTTCTCTCAGTGCCTCAAAAGAATATTGCTTCAGAGAACTCCGCAGCATCCACCACAAGCTGTAGGAGGAGGTAAGACCATAAAGTATAACCAAGATGACATAAAATGAAGCCAGGACCTTAAATATTTCTGCCAAGGAGTAGACACACTGGTAGCGCTTATATCCAGTAAAAGCCTGCACATCCACTGAACAGTCAATTTCAAGAGTAATGTAGGTTAAAAAATACGGAACGTAAGTTATGATGAGGACAAACAAAATGACTTTGACTATTATCTGCTTCAGATACACTCTATAAATGATATCCTTCTGTTCCACGTGCAGGCGGAACCTTTTCACTTTTTCAAAGATGGCTTTGGCCTGTTCGCCCTCCTTCTTGTCCAGGACGCTAGAAGTTGGGCTTTCTATGCCAGCTGACTCTAAGCCAGGCTGCGGGTAGGGCAATGACTGCTTGTTGGAATCAACCTCAGCTGAGCACCCTGAGGAAGAAAGCAAAACCTTGGACTTGGAGAGTGTCAGGGGCCTCACTGACTGCTCAGCCACCGTCTCTGACAGGGCACGGGTGGTCCACGGAGAATCGAAGCACTTGTGAAGGATGGCCACAAAATGCTCGAGCCTGGAACTGGTACTGGGGTAGTGCAGCCAAAAGTTGCTGCAGGCTGCGAAGATGAGCGTGTGCAAGAGCACCAGGTAGGGAAAGAACTTTGCGAACCAGTGGAGCTGCTTCTCATAACAGACGGCGTCGATGTAGGAGTACTGCTGTCGGTGGAGGTCGTTCTGGATTCTGAGGGGGAGCGGAAGCGGCGTCCCGGGATCGGAAGACGTGTTCACGCTGGCTTTCAGGATGTCCCAAGGCACAGCGCAGTGATTGTCGAATTCCACCTTACACGGAAGACAGCACAGAACCCTGCTCTGTGTGAGCTGGAGGGCTCCAGCCAGCACGGCCACCAGCAGCATGATCAGGGTGATGTAATACCAAAAGACGTCCCACCACGGTTTTAGGATGTGATAAGACGACTGGGCGTCTGCTAAACATTTTAGCTCTGTTAGTGTAATCATGACTTTCCCTTGTAGGAGGACAGAAACTGGAGGAGGAAAATAAAAGAAAAACCACTGAAGCAAGTACCCCAAATAAGCTTAAACTCTAAGGCTTGTACATAACCAAGTAGGATTTAACTCAGGGGCAAAACCTGGGAAGCAGGGCTGATGATCAAAAGGTATCAAAGTTTCCTGGTTTCATTCAAAACCTTAGGCTATGCCAACTGAGCACTTTAAAGTCCCTTAGATGAGAGACCATTTGGTGACAGCCAGATTGGATCTGTAAAGGTATTTATTTGGTGCAGGACGTGAAGCAACTATCTAGTTTCCTCCTGCATCTTCACTTCATGCTAAGCTACTAAAAACCAGAAGCCGAATTTTCTTCAATCAACATTAGGAAAACTTGTTCTTATGCTACTAATTTCTAACAGCCACATGTTGTACCTTCCAAATGGTCTGAATAAGCTCTCTTTCACATTCCACTCCCCAGTCTGGAGCGTCGGGTACAACCTAAGAGTTGTGTTTCAACCATGACAAGGAACTTCCTTTGAGCAAGCACTGCTTTATAAAATTATCCCTTAGGATTAGAGGGATGTACCAATTCTATGTTCAGAACAAACTGTGATTTAATACATTATCTCCTTTCCCCCCAAGCTCTTGCTTTGTAACTTACGTTTGCATCCAACTTAGAATATTTAAAAGCTGGCACAAAATGGTAATGGCTTAAAAAATGGATGGGGAAGGAAGCCCCAGTTACAACACTGTGGAAGGGACTCTCTCTCATGTTTAATGTTTTGATGGCAAAGTACTAATAGTATAAATGATTAAGGGCACATGCTATTATTATTTTTGCCTTCAGAAAAACAAGGTGGGTTTTGCATTTTCATATTGAAAGTATTCAGACAATGCTCTTTACAGAAATGATTTATGTAGTATTCAGCCTTACCTAAATCGTTTAAAAAATTGTTAACTAGTAAAATCCAGACCACCTATAAGACGGCACAGAGTAAGACAGATAAAAGGAAATATTTGGATTTATAACAATTCTGGTTAAAAAAAATCACAGTAGCATCTTTGCTGGTGGTTCAGCTGCAACCTTCATCCATGGACTTCTCTTACACTTTTTTGAGTCTTAAGTCTTATCTTTCCTGGGTCTGAGTTTCTCTTTCTAGATACCCTAGTACTGGTAGCACCCCCAAGAAAAACTGTTTTGCTCTCATTAGTCTTCCTTCAAGGGAATGGTACCCTGCCTTGAACCCCAGAATCCCATTACAGAGGCTCTGATACCTATGAATAACTGTCTTTTCTTTTGCTGGTCAGCCCTAACATATTCCTGACCATCTGACCCTGAACCCTATACCTTCATGCTCTCCCCCTTGCTAAGGCATCCCAGGATCCTTGATTTTAACTACTAACCTGGAGCACCACTTTCCACCTGCATCCTCTCTGGCCATCATCATATTATATGGATTCAACTTTCTCTTAGGACCTATGGCTTGATTAAATAATTTTCCAGAGTTTCCCTCCCTTACTCTAGTTTAGTGGGTCTATTTCTAACTCTCAACTCCTCCCCTTCTGCTTCAATCCACTGCAGTTAATCATAACTGTGTGTCAAGACAAGACAAAAACCAAAAACAAGAGGATTATATGCGACAGAAAGTCTGGGCTTAGACCCCAAAATAGCATCAAAATAGCATGATGGGAGGAAAGGAGGGCAGAAATCACTGCTGGATGAACATGTGAAAAATACCTAAGGATTTTAGTTGACATGAATGCACGCATTAAGCTAATTGTGTCATAGCTATTATGCAAAATATAGCTATATGCTATCTTTATGCTAAATATAGCCATAATATGACTATAATCTGTGGCCATATTAAATCATGAACCCAGATAAAGGGGCAACAATCCTTCTGTGTCTGCCTGGTAAGATCACACCTGGAACCCAACGTTCAGTCATAGGTTAAAAACTAATTGGGCAACAAAAATAATCAGGAGCTACTTGTCTACGAACCATTTCCTATGGAGGAACACAGGTAACTGATGATACTCAGCTGAGATAAAAGATGACTAGGGGAACCTGAGAATTTATCTTTACATTTTCGCAGGACTACCTCTTGGATTAAAGAATAAGTGGATTTGTTCCAGAGGCAGAACTAGGTGGGTGCACATTTTAGAAACTGACATTTTGATTTAATCGGTAGTAGAACATCCATAGAAATAGTTCTGTGAAATAGTTCAGGCCCTTCTCCTACCTGGGCTGACCTGAATAAGATGACCATCCGTCAAGGATGTTGCAAAGGAATTTCTTGTAATGGATAAAGAAAGTGAATGAGATCATCTCTAAGGGCTCTGCCAACTCAAAGTCTATGGCTTTATTTGTCCCCTCAAAGATGCTGGGAGTTATATTCATTTCAGATACACAACTGAAATTGTAGAAGAATGTAAACACAAACAGCTCTAACGATGAGGGTATTTGACAGACAGCAAATATTTATTCAACAAAGAGCACAAGTCAACATTGGCCAAAACAATATACTTTAAATATTTATACTTACTATAATGAAAAAAAATGAATCCAATAAGTTGACTGTGCTTCAGTCAGGAGGCCTACACCTTTTGAAATTTCTTAGACACACCATCTCTGTGATTGTCTTCATTCTGTGAGAAAGTATAGATATCTTGAAATAGCTGTGGTCATACAAACAAACAAAATTGGAGATACTGTCGTTAGAGACCCTCTCCATCATAAAACATTACATGGCAAGTGGATTTTCATAGACCAGTTTACTTTTCACACTGGGAGACATTCTGGCAAAGCTATTTATATAAGACCCCATCCACATACCAGATTGCACTCAGCCTCTGAACTTCCTTAACTTACAGAGAAGTTTCTACAGAAATTTAGATGTTAACATATTTTAAAATGCTGTATCTACAACACTTAGATGAACACTTAGCTTCTTCCAAGCAGTCTGCATATGCTAATTTCGCTCATTCAATCCTCATACACAGTTGGTCTTATTTGCATTCATCAGATGGCCTGTCAAACCATATAATTTCTGCACTTTATGATACATCTATCCAAATGAGACTCAGTGCTCTTAAAATTTAGCCTACTGATTCATTAAATACAGTTACAAGTCAATAACTTTTTAAGACACAGCTCAGAAATATGACTGAAATTCTCTGAAATTATGACATTATTAAATGTAGCTACCTTTTATATTAAAACCTATTGGTTTTTGTTTCTCACCTTATAGATTAATATAAGTCATTTTTAGCATCTACTTCAATCATTTGCAATAGCTTAAATTACATATATACTGATTAGTTTGAAATGTGAGAACATTCTAAAACACACAAAATTTTTTTAGTTGGGTGTGAAAATTGCATTTTTTAGTGCCTATGTATCCTCTGAAAACTTGTTGAGAAGGTTTATATATTTGCCTGGAAAACACAATCCTTTTTTGGTTTATTAAGTACTCAAAATCCGGCTCAGAGTACTGACCCCAAATTGTATTTAAGGTATTTTTAGCAATACTCTTGCAACCTTGTCATTTTCAAAGATCAAAGAGTTAGCATGTCTGAAATTTACTTTGGTTTTACCAATCCATGTGTAAAGCCTTCTTTATAATTACTACTGAAGATCAAATTATTTTGCAGGCCAGAAAGCACAGTTAGTGTGTGACAACTCAGCATGTATTAATTCATACTTAGCACCACTGGAATATGAGTTTCTTATTCACAATTCATTTTTAAAAGACTGACAACATACGATACACAACTGCATTTATGTGTAGTTAAGCACAATAAAGACATTTGATCTTTGAAACATTTTACATATTCTTCTACTGCATTGCATCTGTAATGTGCCAGGAAAGAATTTATTGCATAACTCCAGAATGCTACCCAGCTGTCATGATACTTCCTGCACAATACAGTTTCCTTTAGATGTTGCAAATATATTTTCTACTTTAAGCACAAAAAGAAAGAAAGTCACAAACCTCCAACTACAGTAATATTTTAAAATAATCAGAATGAGAAACTACTATAACTAACCTGTTAGCAAACCACAACTGACGACAAGTTCGCCATATTTATTCTTTTTCTTATTGTATTTATTTAATTATTATTATTTTTTATTTGGCTGCGTTGGGTCTTCGTTGCTGTGTGTGGGCTTTTCTCTGGTTGCGGTAAGCAGGGCCTACTCTTCATTGCATTGCAGGGGCTTCTCCTGTTGTGGAGCACGGGCTCTAGGCGTGCGGGCTTCAGTAGTTGTGGTACGCAGGCTCAATAGTTGTGGCTCATGGGCTCTAGAGCACTGGCTCTGTAGTTGTGGCGCATGGGCTCAGTTGCTCCACAGCACGTGGAATCTTCCTTGGACCAGGGCTTGAACCCGTGTCCCCTGCATTGGCAGGTGGATTCTTAACCACTGCACCACCAGGGAAGCCCTGCCATATTTATTCTAACTGAGAACTATTTGTAAAGAATTTTTCCTGTTCATCTTTTTAAGAATTATAAACTTTTCCTCTAATCATCTAATTCAGATTTCCTTTGATGACTTCCTCGTCAATCAGAGAACAAATAAAAATCTGTTATTAATAATCTAATATCTGTTTTCCTACTTTCAAAGCACTTTCATTTACATTAATTTGTTTCATACCTACAACAAACCATTAAGATAAATATTTTTCTTCACATTTTATTAACATGGAAAATAAGGCAGGCCCAAAGGAGTTATCTCGTCCAAGGTGACGAAACTGGCAAGAAATAGTAACAACTAGAACCCAGGTCCTCAGGCTAAAATCTTAGGGCTTGTCCACACCAGACCACACTGTCCAGACCATTTAATCCAATTAAGCCAGTCTGAGTTTTTTCAAAAGCTAAAAAAAAGTTGAATATTTAACTCCCTTACCTAACTGCAACGGACTGAATGTTTGTGTCCCTGAGAAATACATATTTTGAAATCCTAATCCCTCAATGTCATAGTATGAGGAGGTGGGGCCTTGGGAGGTGATTAGGTCATGAGGGTGGAGCCCTCGTGAAAGGATTAGTGCCCTTATAAAGGGGACCCCAGAGAGCTCTCCTGCCCCTTCCACTATGTGAGGAAACAGCAAGAACGTGGCCATCTATGAACTAGGAAGTGAGTTCTCATCAGACACAATCTGCTGGTGCCATGATCTTAGACTTCCCAGCCTCCAGAAACTGTGAGAAATAAATGTTTGTTGTTTAAGTTATCCAGTCTGTGGTAGTTTGCTATAGCAGCCTGAAGGGACTAAGACATCAACTTACCCCAACATCTGCATTATAACTGGGTTCCATTTTAATCTTTGAAAGACAAGGATACAAAGGATATAGCTTTCCACAATGTCTCCATTTACATACTATATAATCTGCTTTCTCAGCTAGACTTTTTCTACTGAACATTTTCCACTGAACAATTTAAGACTTTATATAAATATATAGCATCTGGATTTAATGATGTATGAAAAGTCTCAAGCATTCCTATATGTTAAATGATGTTAATTTTTCTAATTGAAGTGCTTAACTGGAGAGTTAGAGCATAGCTGTCCTTTGTCGTTACAAAATTTAATACTGTTTGTGTGTCCAGGAAATTTTTTCCAGACCGGATTTTTGCAAACAATGAGGATCCAATCCAAATCAGATCTCTATTTCTAATATACAAATGCACTAAATCAGTTCAAAGAAACAATGTTAAAAGTAAAGGATTTTATGGTCCTAATCCCATTCCTTTAGCTTTTAAACCTCGTTAAAAAAATCATAAAAGCTTTTCAAAGCACATGAATTCATCTGACAATCTCACCCCAAAGTCTCTAAGACTGGAACAACAACACTCAAGTTAGCCAGTCTTTACTTCCCACTAGTCCTTGTTTTACTTTGAAAGCATTTCCAAAACAACCAGTGAAAAAATAAACAAATGATGATCAGATGGTATTTAGAGTCATTGTATGATGAGAACTGGATGCTACTTCAAAGCTCTCTGTCTCTGGCCCCAGGCAGGGACACAGCCAAACAATACAGAATGGGGTTTCTCTATACTACTCTCACTGAAAATTGATTTTAAAATCGCCTTACATCCTTTCAAAATGCTTAGTCCTACTTCTCATCAAGATGTTTCTTGGCTCTGGGCTTCCCTGGTGGCGTAGTGGTTAAGAATCCACCTGCCAAAGCAGAGGACACAGGTTCGAGCCCTGGTCCGGGAAGATCCCACATGACGCAGAGCAACTAAGCCCGTGCACCACAACTACTGAGCCTGTGCTCTAGAGCCCACGAGCCACAACTACTGAGCCCGCGTGCCACAACTACTGACGCCCGTGTGCCTAGAGCCTGTGCTCTGCAACAAGAGAAGCCACTGCAATGAGAAGCCCGTGCACCACAACAAAGAGTAGCCCCTGCTCGCCGCAACTAGAGAAAGCCCACACGCAGCAACAAAAGACCCAATGCAGCCAAAATTAAATAAATAAAAATAAATAAATTTATTGGAAAAAAAAGATGTTTCTTGGTTCTAACATATACCTAACTGCAATTTTTTTTGTCTTTCTTTTTTTTGTTTAACATCTTTATTGGAGTATAATTGCTTTACAATGGTGTCTTAGTTTCTGCTTTATAACAAAATAAATCAGCTATACATACACATATATCTCCATATCTCCTCCCTCTTGCGTCTCCCTCCCACCCTCCCCATCCCACCCCTCTAGGTGGTCACAAAGCACCGAGCTCTTTGAGTTCTCTCTCTGAGAAACGATGCGTCAGTATCCAGGATTAATTTGCTCCTTTGCTTTATACTATTATAAATAACCCCCTGAACCACTCTTCAGAGAACTGATGACAATTACTTAGCATTTTTCAAGCACTTAAATGATCACTAGCCAGACACTAGTTTTGAGATCTAGAAGGGAACTAGGATTCATCTAGTAAAGTGTTTCTCTAACATCAATGTTCATAAATCACTGGAGAGCTTATGAAATCACAATGTGATAGGTCCCACCCTCGGAGTTTCTGATTCATTAGGTCTGCATTAGGCCGCAAGAATGTGTATTTCTAACAAATTCCTAGTTGATGTTGCTGGTGCAGAGACCACTTTTTGAGAATCACAAATCTAAGACAGTGGTTCTCAACTTTGGCTTCACATTAGAATCACCTGGGGTACTTTTATAAGAAACTTAAACCCAGGGCCACTCTTAAAGAACACTTTAGTTGGTCTAGGTGAGGCCAGCAATTTTTTTTTTTTTTTTTCAAATCTCCCAGGAGGAGAAAGCTCACAAGATAGATTGGCAATGAAATATCTGGGGAAAATGCCTACCTTTTAAGTCTTCCTGAAGTTTCAGATGTCTAGAGTGCTCCCCACAAACTACAAAGTAACAGCTACCATCAACTACAGGAACCTTCAGAGATTCAGGTGTAAGGTGGGGGAATACTGAGTCACTGAACTAGAGAGATTTGCAGGATGGATTTGAGGAGAAGGATTAGAAACAAGGGGCTTGAAAGGCTATTTCAATCACGTGGGCCAGAAATAATACGGAAAACTTTTGTAATATATTTGAGAAGAAGGCAGTGAATGAAATAGTCACTGTAAATGAAAATTCAATGCCACTTAGCAACATCAAATGTCCTAAGAGAGGTCCATGGAGAAACGGGGTCAAAGGATTCGGATTCTGATCCTGTGGTATTATAGGATCTTCCACAGTTTATAGCACATAGTGTACAGTAAGTATTTGTACAATAAACAACTGAACGTACAAAAATGCAGAAGGCCGAAGAATATTACGTTCACATGTTAGGCAGGGCGTATCTAAGGTGATTAAGCCTTTCCACAGAGAGGCTAGAACTTGGAAGCATATAGATGGGAAGGATTTGGCTAACTATTCTGCATATTCCAAACCTTAATAGCTTAAAATAGTTTTATTTCTTGTGATTCTGTGGGTGGTTCTTTTATTTCCTGGTGTTGGCTGGCACAAAGATGGCTGGAAGGTCCAAAATGTCCTCATTCATCAGGTTGGTAGTTGGTGCTGACTGCTGGCTGGTACTCTGTGTGAGACTTCTTGTGGCTGTTTGAGTGTCCTCGCATAGCTTGGAGGTTGGGTTCTAAAATAGTGCATTCCAAGCAAAGAGATAAAACCTGCAGTTCTTTTATGGGATAGCTCTCAAAGCTACACGGTGTCATGTCCACTATATTCTGTTGGTCAGAGGAGTCAGGTACCAGCCCAGATTCAAGGAAGCAAATGCCTCCTCTCAGTGGGAAAAGTGGCAAAGAATGTGCAGCCGTGCTTAATCCACTGCAGTCTACTCTCTGCCCACAAATGATTTACATTCCTCCCACATGAAAGCCTCACCCTCTGCCAAGTCCCCCAGAAGTTTCATTCTGCTACGGCATCAAGTTCAGGCTTGAAGTCTAGGATCTTGTCCTCTAAATCATGTCCAGGATGCTATGGGACAACACCCTTAAGATTCTTAGAAGCCTTTCTATCTAGCTGAGAAGACGCACTGCCTTAAATCTTTTTGAAGTCTTAATACAGGGTCCTATACCTGTGCCCTGGCTTTTATTTGCACCTTAAGACCAAGTTTTACTGCACTAGTGCTACTCTGGATCTGATCTTTCAACCTGAGGCCATTTCTTACTTTGAAAGAAACAGTTTTATTCACGACCCCAGAAAATTCTGGATTGGAAATATGTCCTCTAAAGTCTACTTAAAATCTGAACCATTTCTTCTATAATTAATCTCTCTCTTACAATACTTTGGTCATAAGTGGTTTAAAAAAGTCAACTGGTACTTCCAATATTCTGCTGGGAAATCTAAGCTAGATCCACAAATCAGTTAGGTTCATTTTTTATCTTCCATGTTACTGTGTCAATCTTGTTAATTTTTTTGTCAATACATAACAAAGGTACCGTTTTATATCCTCCAATAGCAATTTCCTCACTGCTCTTCGAGCCACCATTAAGAATCTTCTTTTTTAAAAACTTTTATTTATTTATTTATTTATGGCTGCATTGGGTCTTCATTGCTGCGTGCAGCCTTTCTCTAGTTGCGGTGAGTGGGGGCTACTCTTCATTGCAGTGCACAGGCTTCTCTTTGCAGTGGCTTCTCTTATTTTGGAGCACAGGCTCTAGGCACACGGGCTTCAGTAGTTGTGGCACACAGGCTCAGTAGTTGTGGCTCACGGGCTCTAGAGCACAGGCTCAGTAGTTGTGGCGCACGGGCTTAGTTGCTCCACGGCATGTGGGATCATCCCAGACCAGGGCTCGAACCCGTGTTCCCTGCATTGGCAGGTGGATTCTTAACCATTGTGCCACCAGGGAAGTCCAATAATCTTCTTACTTCCCCTTCAGGTTCACTGCTACCTGGTCTCAAAGCCAATGCCAGATGTTTTCTTGTGGCAACACCTTCCTTCTAGGTACCAATTTTTGTTTTGGTTCCTTACTGCTATGTAACAAACCATCCCCAAACTTAGCAGCTGAAATAACCATTCATCATTTCTGATGAATCTGTGGGATGATGAGGCAGTTCTGTTTCACATGGTGTTGGCTGGAACGCTGTGATGGCTGGAAGGTCCAAAATGCCTCAGTCACAGGGCTGGCATTTTGGCTGGCTGCTGGTCTGGAGCTCAGCTTGAGCTAATGACCAGGGGCTTTGCCACTCCTCCACATGGCTGTTTAGGCTGCCTCGGAGCAAGGTGACTAAGTTCTAAGTAGGAACGTTACAAGCACACAAAAGCAGAAGCTACAAATCTCCTCAAGGTCCAGCCTTAGAAATTACTCCACACCATTTCTTCCTTTTGATGGGGAGAAAAGGAAACAGATCCAGCCCAGATTCAAAAGGAAGGGAAATAGACTCCATCTCTTGACAGGAAAAATCACAAAGTATTTGCAGCCATCTTTAATCCACTATAGGAAGTTGAGAGCATTTAAGTAGTAGATGGTGCCACAGAAATGAATTAATTCTTTGAAAGCATTTAGTGAGTGAAGAATAGAATCTCTCTCCCCTTTATAACATATCAGATGAGCAAGGACTATCAGACAAGGAACAGTAAAGGGGGATAGAATAGCAGGGTCAGTGAGGTGAAAAAGCAGCACAGTGTTTCTGGAGCACAGAAGTCAAAGGGTTTGACATCATAGTCAAAACAGAGAAACCAAAGGAGAATAGTGATGTAACTATCATTCTGCAGCTTCTAACACAAAGCCGTAGAGTGGAAATGGATCTGTGAAGCAATCAAATAATATGTTAAATATTAGAAAAATTACCCATATCACCTGAAGTCCCAGGAGAAAGTTACTGAATACGACAATTAAGAGCATGTGAACAGCTCTAGAAATCCTAATTAAATCGGAGTTGTTGAACTTTAAGGAACATTGTTTCACTATTCCTTGTTTCTGATGGTTATGAAATACATCGTGCATTTAATTTAGATGGTAATTGTGTTTTTAGAGAAAGACCTCTCAATTCTTTGATGCTTTAAGTAAGCTACCAAATTATCTAGAATACATTTAAAATGAAGAGAAGCTGCAGTCCCATTACTGTAATATTAACACTAGAGCATAAGCCACCAGTGGCTACATAATTCCTAGAATGTGTAAACAGACAGCAATCTCAAACCCTTCTCCACCATCTTCATTGTTTATAAAACCGTTTTCCTGACCCCCTCCCATCACCCTAGAGTCGCAAGCCATAAAGTCGAGCCAAACCCAGTCCCTGTGCAGTCCCTGGGGCATCACACATGCCTCCTTTCAAATGACTAGCTGACAGCACTGATCATCAGCCCATTTGCTTCTACAGTGATTCTTCCACAGGTGACCTACCTTTCACAGGAGCAGAATCCATATGGACTATTTAACCCAAGAAGAAACTGCAGAGATCAGAGTCTAACTCTTCACAAATAAGGAAACTAAATTTCAAAGATGTTCAAGCAGCTTCTCTAGGGTCACAGGGTGGTAGAACATGGGCTCAAGGCCACCTTGCCTAATTTGAAAAGAACTGGGAGGCTGAGAGCATTGCTTCTGGTCACCTAGCCTAAGTAATAATAGGCCAAATAAAACAGGGTTTTGGAACATGAAGTTGCAAAAATAGTCCAGGACATTTCTGTGTTATAATTTTTTTAAAACTATAAATCAAAATGAGATTTTTTTTTTTAGCTCTGGGACACACAAACCAGTGTATTCTAGAAATACTTAAACATATGATTAAGCCACTAGTCTTAACCCTTTCTCTAAAGTTAACATTTATATACATTCAATTATGGAGGTTAGGACTACAAAGGCATACCAAGGAAATATGAGGCCTTGTTTCTGCTTTCATGGGATTTACAATCCTATTGTGGAGAGAAGACATGCATAGTTGAGAGTTAGCAGCACCATCTTATACTGTCATTTCAGTGCCAAAATGAGTGGGATGATGGCCAAAAGTAAGCAGTGCATTCGGTTCTACACAAACAAAATATCCAAAGAGAATGGGTGAAACATTACTGAGAATGGTAAAGCAGTACTTGTCAAACAAAGGTCAGGATTTAGTCTGTTCATGCAACAAATATTTAGAATGTTTACTATGTGCCAGGCAGAGTTCTAAGTGTTAGGGAAATATAGATGTGCAAGACACAAGATCCCTGCTCTCAGGGACCTTACTGTGTAGTAAGGAAAGAGAGAAAATCAAATCCACACACATGATAAAATCAGAAATGTTATGAAGAATACATAGCTACTTCAGACTGGGGAGTGAGGAAAGCCCTCTTTAGAGGGACTACCATTAGAACACAGATCTAAATGGAGCCTACCAGATGATGATACTGGGGAAGATCATTCCAGCGAGAAGGAGCAAGAAGCTTAGGATGCGTGCAGATCAGAAGGGAGGACACCTGGCTGGAATGTCAGAAGCCTGGGGCAAGTACAGTAACAGAGGGCCTGCAGTCAAGATAAAGAGTTTGGATAGTAAGTAGTATAGGAGTGGTGGAAGAGCCACTGAAGAGTCATAAGGAGAAAAGTAGCTGATCTGTTACTAGCTTTTAAGAATTCACAGTCAACTCAATGAATCAGCAGGGAAATGCGGATACACTCGAGAAGTCCAAGTATCTACCTTCATCTGTAAAAAGAATGGTGTTCAGAATACGGCAGGGGATAGATCTACTGTCCTCACCACTGCTTTACCTGGACTATATGTTCAGAGCTGGGTGACACAGCTTTAAGACATATGTCATATTCACAACACTGGAGAGCCATGCAATTTAATACAGTGTACAGATTAATCATTCATCATGTCAAAGTCAAAAGCTCTGCCACAGAGCTAATTCAAGATTAAACTTCCACAACTGTAAAAGATGAATGATGTTTGCAGGAAGCAACGGGATATAGAACTTGTTTATTTCTGACTTACCTACTCTAGGAAAGCATGGCCATGTTTTCATTACCGAAACATGGCAAACCAATTCTATACATTAAAAATGCTACCCTAGGGACTTCCCTGGTGGCGCAGTGGTTAAGAATCCGCCTGCCAATGCAGGGGACATGGGTTCGAGCCCTGGTCTGGGAAGATCCCACATGCCACGGAGCAAATAAGCCCATGCACCACAACTACTGAGCCTGCATGCCACAACTACTGAAGCCCACGAGCCCAGAGCCCATGCTCCGCAACAAGGGACGCCACTGCAATGAGAAGCGTGCACCGCAACGAAGAGTAACCCCCGCCCGCCGCAACTAGAGGAAGCCCATGCGCAGCAATGAAGACCCAATGCAGCCAAATTAATTAATTAATTAATTTTTAAAAATGTTACCTTAAACAAAGATCAGAAAAATATAGACATGGAGTCATGGAGTCTAAGTCCCTCATAGACATTTATTATATTCCTTAGATCTTTAATGTTAAAAAATGACAAATATCAAACACATACACATATCCTTTCCTACATACACAACTAACAAAGGATAGGAAGATGACATTTTACCAAAATGTATACAGATTTAATTTTCTGTTTAATTGGTTTAAAAACATCAAAAGGACTTTACTGAAAACAGCTGTAAGAATAGTAATCTCTTTTTACACACTAAGTATTCAGTACTTATTTGCCCCAAGCTACCAGTGTAATAGTAATTATCTTTACCATGTGTTCACAATTCAGAATATTAATCTTACCCTATGAATGCCTGGTCAACCGGAAACTCTGCAATTAGTTTCTATTTGAAAAATTCCTAAAGAGAAATCATAAACATATTGTTATATTTTATGCATCATAGGACTGCAAGACAATTTATCCACTTATGTGGTTCTAAAGTTTCAAACATCTATAATAACTTTATGAAACATATAAAAGATAACTTTTTTAAAAAGCCACTGCTGTTAAAGAGATCACTTTCTGACCTCTTACAAAAGGTGTCAACTAAAACCCAGGGAGACAAACAAAATCACTGTCACAAGCTACACGTTTAATCCCATCACCATGGCAATTTACAAGGCATAAAATATGACCTTTAAATTTTTAATGAAGAAAGAGGTAAGCATTATGAGGCACCACTCATTTTATAAATAAAAGATAGAAAAACTCATGGAAAATATCTACGCTTCTTACAGAAAATAGGGAAACATGGGGAAAAAACAACTTAATGTTTAGGATCGTTTTCCCCTTCCAGTTTTGTTTTTGTTTTTGCTGGCCTGCTAGTTTTACACAACTATGCCATTATAAAATTCAGTGTTATGATATTGAGATCTCTTTTTGCCTCATCATTTCTCATAGGCTTTCTCGATGTTGTTGTAGTTTCTTGAAACATCATTTCTGAAGCATAATAGTTCATACATGGCTATGTCATAGGTTACAAAATCATTTCCCTACTGAACCTTATGTTTTCCCTTTTTATTACTAATAATGCTGTAAACATCTCTAACTCTGTTCATATGATTTCCTTTGCATAGACCTCCAAAAGTAAGAGTAATAGATCAAAGAGCATGAACAGTTTAAGGCTTCTGATATATAACATCAAATTACTTCCCAAGAGGATTATACTAATTTTCTCTCCTATAAACAATATGAGGAGGACTCTCACCAGATGTGGGAATCATCATTAAAAATAAAAGTCTTTGCTAATTCCACACATGAAAAGGATCTTGTTGCTTTATTGTGCATTTCTTTGAATTGGGTTGAATGCTTCCCAACATGTTTTAACAATGAGTTTCATTCCTCCTTTCTGTTTCACATTTACCTAAACCAGAGTAATATTTTGCTGAGAAGATATAAATGCAGAACTTAATGAAAGCTCTCTCATAATGACAACTTGTCATCTCAGAGTGCAGCCATTGCTGCCAAGTAAAAAAACAAAATGTAGCTCAGTTTCTTTATCCAGCTTAAAATCACTCAAACTAATTTTGGAAACAACAGCAAACATTATCACCTTTCTTCCTCCCCAGCAGCGAACCAAAGTATAAGTTGCAAGAATGAAATGTGAAAGTACTAAATGGCAACGCTTCTAAGAATAGAAATAAACAGTCCATATTAGGCAAGATCAAAACAGGACTTGGACTGTCAACAGTACTTGTGACAGACCCAGCTGCTGAGGAAGCATCAGTGGGCTCCCCAGCTAGCTATGCTGGATGGGTGTTATAAAACCGGCTTTACCTACCCTCTGAAAAACATTTACTCTCCCCAGGGGCAAGACACAAGATGTGTATTTTCACTGAAAAATTCAATTCCAAGATAACCTAAAAAAATATATCCTGGAAGATTTGGAGATGACAAGCCTAGCACTGAGAGCTCCCTTTCTCAAATAAGAGCTCCTTTCAGAAGGTTCCCAGTGAGGGACACGGAAGGGAATGCTCCCAAGTGACTGTGGATTAAGGAGCAATAGGGGATAATCAGCTTTCTGATAGAAAAACAAAAGGCCAAAAGGCTTTTACTTTGAAAACTGAGAAGTCTGGGTGCTCTTATTTCCTTCTGGTCAGTGGAGACTGACAAAACAAACTCCTTTGTAGTAAAAGCAAAGGCCTACTATAAAATTTTAGAATCTGAGAAAGGCTTTCCATTTGGGAGAATTTGTCTTTCAGTGATAGATTCCTTTTTTATTTTTATTTTTATTTTTATTTTTGCGGTACGCGGGCCTCTCGCTGTTGTGGCCTCTCCCGTTGCGGAGCACAGGCTCCAGATGCCCAGGCTCAGCGGTCATGGCTCAGGGGCCCAGCCACTCCGCGGCATGCGGGATCTTCCCGGACCGGGGCACGAACCCCTGTACCCTGCATCGGCAGGCGGACTCTCAACCACTGCGCCACCAGGGAAGCCCTAGATTCCTTTTAAGATTTAGCAAGAAGTCAAGAATCTTTGCAGATCAATATGGCAAGAATCCCTGCAATGTCACACTTATTCAACCTGCCTTGTGCAATTCCATAAGATTAAGGCTTTAGGTTGCGTAAAATTAAAGTATCCTATTTTCATCAATTTGAAAGGTTCAAACTCTGAATACCAGATTTACTTAAGAGAGGGACATTTCACTTCACCATCCGTCCCACCCTAGGATCACTCCATGAATCACCGCCATAAGCCACGCTGACCTCCACAGGCTGCGTTCACTGCTCTTCCATCTGCTTTCTTGGAATACTTTATCAATAGTTCTCTCACACTGTTTTATGACATGTAATAAGCTACTGCCTCAAGTTCCTTGAGGACTGCGGCAGAATCTTATTTACCTATATTCTCAGGATCTATCCCAGTATCTCTTTCCGAGGCTAGGTTAAGCGCCTCGATATTACGGCAGCTTCCCTGTACCAATTCATCAATGGGGTGTTGAAACATCTTTGGAAAGTTAGCTAAATTAAACTAAAATAGTATCTACCAGACTTTTCTCAGGGGTTGTTCAGAATGTGGTTGGAAGGAAAGACAAAGAGACTTCTGGTCAGTTGAGATCCTGGGAACTGGCAGAAGGGGGAACTAGAGGGGCTCTTTGGCTACCCTCCTCCCTCTCATACAGCTCCTGGCTTCTCTTCAAAATGTTGTGGGGCTTCCCTGGTGGCGCAGTGGTTGAGAGTCCGCCTGCCAATGCAGGGGACACGGGTTCGTGCCCCGGTCCGGGAAGATCCCACATGCCACGGAGCGGCTGGGCCCGTGAGCCATGGCCGCTGAGCCTGCGCGTCCGGAGCCTGGGCTCTGCAACGGGAGAGGCCACAAGAGTGAGAGGCCCGCGTACCACACACACAAAAAAAAAAAACACAAAAAATGTTGTGAACAAATATTTAAAGAATAGCAGTCTGAAGTGACATCAAATCGTTAGCCTGCCCAGAGTGACAAGTTAATAGCCCACCTAGGGGGCTCCCATGTCTCAGTCCTGCCCCTGCGCTCATCGTGAATATTGAGTAAGCAATTATTGAGTGAACCAATAATACCAGATCAGGTTTCCCCACCCAGTTAGGAACCAAGGGTATGGAGGAGCAGGCCTGGCTCTCTGGAAGACCTGTGCACACATCTGCTGTACAGACACGGTGGGCCTGGAAGGGTGATAAGCAAAGCAGTGGGGACAGAGCCTCAGGCGTTGCCACCTGCTGAGATTCAGAGGCAGAGGCTAAGCCTTCACCCTTCAGAAAGAAAGGAGAAAATTTCATATGTGCCAGCTTACTCACCAAACATGACATCTCACAAGTCTGAATGCAGAAGTGCTGCCAAACCCAGCCTGACCGGCTACATTATAATGACAGTGAGTCAACGTGAATCAGTGACGGACCAACGCATAAATGCCACAGCAGTCTTAAATGACCTTAATATCATATCAAATTATGATTTCAAAATTCTTCTTTTGTACAAATTAACAGTATAATGCAACAGGAATAAAGCTGGGACCGGCAGAAGCGTCAAGATACCACCCAACAAGGATACTGTGTACCATGCTGTTCTGTGCCCATTTCTTGCCCAGTCCACCTTCCCCCAAGACCACAGGCTCTGGGAAGGTAAGGACTTTGTCACCCAGGGCCTGCCACATATGAGATGCTCCCTAAGTGTCGTAGTTCTGCAACCCTGTATGCTATTATCAAGCTAACAATATTTCAGGTACAGGGATGGTTTCAGTCTCATAAAACCAGTAACTTCTGATGGTGATCACTATAAGGAATGCTATATCTGCTCTACCACATTGCTAACCCAACGACAAAAATCAAATTGCCATGCATTGCAAATCAGACTAGTGTTTACATCAAGCTCATTTCTAACCACAAAACACAAAAGTTTAAGGTTCACCAAGTACTGAATGACCGTTAAACACAAAAGATGTTTAAAATAAACACTGCTACTCACTCAACCCCCTCCCCCCACCCCCAACAAGTAGTTATTCCATACCTGGTGCTTCTTTGGCATCGAGGGAATGGTGAGTGCTCTACCATTTCTATTAAACTGCATCACAAATAGCTGGTCAGATGCCTCCCTGCCTCTCACTATGAGCTCTTAGAAGAGTTCAGTGTGCAAGACAGGAGCTAACACACAAGAAGTTCTCAGTAATTGTCTGTTGAATGGAGAAAGGTGGTGGGAGGTGGAAAGGGGAAAGCTATCATTTTACTGTGCACTTAGTGACGTACATATTATGACCTCAACTCAACGGTGGGAAGGGTGAGGATGGGAGGAACTAAGAAGCTTGCTCAGGCTCAAGCTCACAAAGGAGAAGAATTCACACCATCTGCTACACCACCTCTCCAATAAGCTATGTTAAAAGGAGTTTTACATAGAATGTGACATCGCTTAAAAAAACACCGACAATATCTTTTAGAGAAACTGAAAGGCACAATCTAAAAATCAGATCTATATAGTTTCCCTGTTCATTACTCAGTATTCCATCTAGTGAAACAGAATCAACAACTGCTCCCTCCATCCTGCTTGCCTCTATTAAGTAATGAAGATCAGCCTGAACAGGAGTGCATCCTATTGGCACAACCTCTTACAGAGAAACATTCACCCACCCCGTAACAACAAGAGGAATAACCCAAGTTTAATCTGTATTTAAATGATCTTTTCCATGGGTTTTCTTCCTGGCCTTCCTATTAAAATGTGGTTAAACTAAATTTATGCCACATCACCTAAATAGGACCTTCTTTCTGAATGACTTAATAAAGAAGTATCGCATGTTTTCAATCTGTTAGTTACTTTGTTAGGCTTAGTTCTTACCTGACACTCTTAGGAGGAAGGGAGTATAGCAGGATGGTTAAGATCAAGTTCTGACTGTGTCATTTACCATCTGCTTGATCTTAGGTAAACTCAGTATCAATTTTCTCATCTGTAAAATAGAGATAATAATGGAGTTGTTTCAAGAATTAAACGAGATAACTATAAATCTAATGTTTAGCATAGCAGGAGGTACAAAGTAAATGCTCAAAAATGACAATTTATTAACTGAGTAGTAGGTTTATTTAAAGTGAATTCTTTAAAGGTTGGCTTTAAATTATCCTGTAAAGAGAAACCAGACTGGATATTAGGGGGTTTGGTTTTCCACCCAAGCTAGAGATTTCCATGCCATGTTTTGCAATGTATCACATGACTCCAGTTACTAGAAAGTGTTGTGCAATATAAATATAAATGTAATTTACCTCAATTATTTAATATATGACACACAGGGAAGACCAAGTATCGTGAAGCCAAAACAATACAAGGTGATGCAACATTTTTAAAAAGTTAACCTGTGCAAGTACCCTCTACTTTTTGATGCAATGCCTGTCTTCCCAATCAAGATTCATGCTGCAGACAAGTCCGATATAGCCAGTGTCACCCAAGGCCATGTTTTAAAATCTATAATCACAGATGCACAACAATGTGAATGTGCTTCATGCCACAGAACTGTACACTTCAAAATGGTTAAAATCGTAAATTTTATATTACATATATTTTACCACACAAAAAAAATCTATCATGTAAAACAGGAAGACTGTTTTGACTGCTTTAAAATGAACACAAAGGGATTACACAAAATAAATATACAGCGGGCCCCCATGTACTAGAAAACATACCAACACATACAAATATTATTTTACTGTGTCCAATTTGCTTTGTCCATAATTCATAGGTTATTAGAATAAATACTAAATATTTCACTATCAATTTTTTTTACCTTTAATTGGAAGGATTTGGGTGGGGGAGATATGTTCTCACTAATTTGCCTAGAAAAGGTGTGGGTCTCTTTTATACTAGATAAACAGCCATATATGAAGCTAACACATTCAAATATCTTCTAGTGACTAGCTAGGTAAACACACACATGAGATCTTTTTTTTCTCCTAAAATAACCACTGAAGCACCCACATGTTTACAGCAATCAATAATAACTTGGGATGAATTTGCAAAGTATTTGATCCTCTTGTTAATCTTTTATTTAGAGGTCAATTCAGCAGAAAGCATCTAGGACAGCCTTACAGGGTGCGAGTGGGGTGAGGGAGAGGTTGGTGGTAAGGCAGAGAGATTGTGTGTGTGTGTGTGTGTGTGTGTGTGTGTGTGTGTGTGTGTAAGTGGTTAGAGAAGAGACATCATAATCCTTTACCTTAGTCATAGCAGACATACTTATCAGGCACTTACACTAGTCAATCAATCAATCCCGGAGGCTTTCACAATAACACGTATTTTTGTAGGACTGCCTTGTTACTTCCTTGGTCTCTGGATTATGTGTGGTAGAAATGTCCATTCAAGGCACGAGTGAATAAAGGTAGTGATCCATATCAAATGAGAGACAATTTAATAGCAATAGCTGCTCTGCCTCTCTATAGGGCTATACTGAAGAAGGATGAGGGAATGTAGTAATGAAACAGGATGTTTAAATGAAGGAAAGTAACCATCACCATGGCACACAGAAGACGACTATGAGGCATCACACCCTAACAGAAAGAACCCTGACTAGGTGTCAGGAGACCCGATTTCTACTCTCTACTTTACATCTAACTGACAGTATAGTGTTGGGCAAGTCATCTCACATCATCTGACCTGACTTCCCTCACTTGTCGTGTTCGAGAGACAGACAAATGATAGCTGGACCCTCCACTTCCTGCAATCCACTATCCTGCGAGTTGATTAATTGCTGCTGGAGCTAAGGGAGACCCAATCTGAAGAAACTCCTATGGAGTGGTGAGAATCAAGAAGGGCTTTGAAAGAAGAAGGTGACAGCACCAGGAAAAGCATTAACCCGAAGATGGCTGCTGCATGTTTCCTTAGAAAGAGAGCACACTGAATGATCTGCAATTGGAAACTAATAAATTGGGCTTGCCAAAAAGAGTAAAAGTGGGTCATAGCAAGAAAAGAAGGTCATCAGGTCAAGCATATGAGGAAAGCATTGATTTTAATTGAAGGGAAAAAGGTAAGAGGGAACCTTGGAAGGGTCCTAATACTACCATCTCTCAGGCAGCGGGATTCGCCAGGATTCAGTCACTGACCAGTAGCTTCTCTGCTCATGCACATGCTCTCCTGGGATGACATCCTCTATTCTTAAGAATTATCCAGGGCTTCCCTGGTGGCGCAGTGGTTAAGAATCTGACTGGCAATGCAGGGGACATGGGTTCAAGCCCTGGTCCGGGAAGATCCCACATGCCTCGGAGCAACTAAGTCCGTGCGCCACAACTACCGAGCCTGCGCTCTAGAGCTCGCAAGCCACAATTACTGAAGCCCTCACACCTAGAGCCCGTGCTCTGCAACAAGAGAAGCACTGCAATGAGAATCCTGTGCACCCCAACGAAGAGTAGGCCCCGCTCCCTGCAACTAGAGTAAGCCCATGCGCGGCAACGAAGACCCAACGCAGCCAAAAATAAATAAATTTAACAAAAAAGAAGAAAAAGGAATTATCCACCACCTCCCTGTAGATGATTCCCCAAAATTATATGACAAGCCCAGCTCCCTGATGCTAAACTGCAGAATCATCTCCCCGCTATCTTCCCAGCTATACACTGAGATGTGTAGAAAACAAACTCAGTATGTCCCAAACTGAACCTGCCATTTCTTCTCACACCCACACCAAACCTGCTCTTCCTGAGTGCCTGAGTATTGGAAGCAACACTAACACTGAGAGCTGAATGATGTTGAAGGTTGACAGCAACATCAAGAGCTCAGGCACCTAACCCCAAAGCTTCTTTTCCTCTATTTTCTGAAATCAATTGGTTCTTTTCTTAAACTACTCCCTTCTTTTGCATCCCTGCTACCACTGCCTTGGGTGGAGGTTGCCTCATCTTTGAGGAAGACAGCTGAAATATTCTCCTCTCTTCCCTTCCTTCGTCCCATTTCCATGTTGCAGCCAGAGAGCTCTTTCTAAAACACATCACCTCCTGATGTGGTTATTTGTTATTACAAGGACAATGTCTCAGGGAGGTGGTGGGGGGCAGCAGCTGGCACTGGAACACGACGGAAACGAGTGCTATCCAGCTTCTCTTGTGGTTTTATTAGCTCTTGCTATTTCCTTCCCAGGAATGCTAGTGTCTGACCGCAAAAGGCTGGGCAGACTGGACATATTCTGTGATCACTCACTTGAGGACAGCTGGAATTGGAAGAACCACATGGCCACATGGCTCACCCTGGGCACGCACACAACCTCACAAGTTGGATATGGCTGCCTTTAACTTCAGCTCGTGCTGCCCGTGTCATGGATTCTGATACAGTTTGGACTACTGCTGTGAGAGGAAGGAATTTTTAAAGCCTCTGGCTCTGTTTTCATCTACATGTTACTGGTGTCTATGCTCCCAGAGATCAGGCATTTTTACAGAAGTTTTATTCTGCTTCCTGGTCAGCAGCAGTCATTGCTAGGGCAGTCAATTCTGGAAGCATAGAGCCATGATCGCTCCTCCTGCTGAGATGTTGCTCTGTGGATGTCCTGGAGCTGCTTTAGGTAACTGCAAACTGCCCACTTTTTATTTACCTTCATATCTTTTGTTCCCCTAACTCTCCACTCCCCCCACAAGTGAGGGTAAGAGGTAGGGGCTGGTTTTCTCTGCTCCCGGTGTGGAAAATATGCACTGGAACGATTCCCAGGCCCGTCTCCACCGCCATCTGCATGGGCTAAAGCAAACCACTCGCCCAAGTCCAGACCGCCATGTCCTCGACTTCAAAACGTGGCCAATCATACTGGCCCTAAGCTGACAGTAGTGGTAAAAGAAATACTGTGGAAGCATTCTGAAATCATTAAAGGTGCACATAAATGTAATGGGGAACTCATTAGAGAAAACTTTTTTTTTTTTTTTGCCAGTAATTTTAGAAGAGGATGTTTTTGGCCTTGGAGCATTATCCTAAACTGAAACAAAACAACCCATGGGGGCCTCCCTGGTGGTGCAGCGATTGCGAGTCCGCCTGCCAATGCAGGGGACACGGGTTCGTGCCCTGGTCCGGGAGGATCCCACATGCCGCGGAGCGGCTGGGCCCGTGAGCCATGGCCACTGAGCCTGCGCGTCCGGAGCCTGTGCTCCGCAATGGGAGAAGCCACAACAGTGAGAGGCCCGCGTACCGCAAAAAAAAAAAACAAAAAAACAAAACAAAGAAAAACAACCCATGAAGTGAGTCTTATTTACACCATCTTGGTTCCAAGGAAACAAAACAGCAAGTGTTACAAGGTCACTGACACTCCCTCACACTTAAGTCCTACTACAAAGTCAGAAAGAATTTTTTTAAAAGGCACAGGGGTCCAAGTAGAAATATGTGACCAAAACACAAAACACAAAACTGGCAGCAGTCTTCTCACTGTGAGAAGATAATAACGCGAGCAGAAAGTTCTTCTCCAAATCCACCTTGCAACGATGGACTGAAAATGGACCATTCACACTATCAACTAGGGATTTAAAAAAGAAAGAAAAAAACAACACCTGCAACCTCTGGCTCACAGTGCCAATGAACTGCAGCCATGCCTGTCTGCCCAACCCAGAGAGGACTTTGAAAACATCACGGTCAGCCAAGACTGCTTATCTCTTCCAGCTCCTATTTTTGCTGGAAGAAGGTGTGGGAAGTAAAGGATTGAGCAAGAGAATTAAGAGAGAAATAGGTCAGTTTCAAAAAAAAACCAGCTCTTGTGTCATCGGTGTTTCAGGTAAAAAGTCCACTTTCACCTCAGTGTTAAATCAGTGCTTCATGTTTGCAAGTTGGTTAATGGCTGCTGGTGGTCAAAAACATTGGTTTTCATTTGCTCCTCTGCTGGAGCAGAAAAATGTCTGGTCTCCATTTAGGATAAACATAGTGAGTTGTCTCTTTTTCCGACATTACCTTCTCTGACACCACCTGGGTGTCCTGCGATGCAATCCTATCCTGATACTTAAGTTAGTGCAAGATTCCACAGTTCTAAGTGCTCAGTCCCACAAGACTGCCCCCACTTTAGATGCCAGTCTCAAGTCCCAGTTTACTCAGATTACCCACACTTTTGTTCAACTTAATTACAAATTCAGGGGCTCCCACAACCCTCTCCTCAAGGTTGGTAATTCACTAGAATGACTCACAGAACTCAGGAAAACACTTTAGGTTTACAGGTTTATTGTAAAGGATACAACTCTGCACCAGTCAAACGGAAGAGATGCACAGGGAAAGGTATTTGGTGGTGTGTGTGGGGAGGGTGAGTGGTGGGTGTGGAGCTTTCATGCGCCGTCTGAGTACGCCACCCTCCCAGAACCTCGATATGTTCACTCACCTGGAAGCTCCCACACTCTGTCATTTAGGGGTGTTTCTGGAAGTTTCATTACATAGGCATCATTGATTAAATCACAGGCCATTGGAGACTGAAAATCTCTAGCCCTTCCCCCGTCCTCAGAAGTCAGGGGGTAGACTGAAAGTTCTAACCCTCTAGTCACCTGGCTGGTCCCTCTGGCAACCAGTCCTCATCCTGAAGCTCCCTAGGGGCCCATCCAGAGTCACCCCATTAGCATAAAGCCAGGTAGGGCTGAAAGGGGCTCATCATGAGTAATAAAAGATGCTCGTGCCAGGAAATTCCAAGGGTTTTAGGAGCTCTGTGCCAGAAACTGAGGGCAAAGACCAAATATATATGTATTTCTTATACCACTCATAGACTCCCACTGCGTGAGAATAGTCTTACAGGAGGGCTAATTCTTATTCAAACTAGCTGCAATTTGCAACAGTGCCAAGCAGTCCACTTAGAAGGCCAAGCTCACCTGCAAGGGCCAAATAGAGCAGGCAGTCATTTAAGCCACGGATGTCCTGAGTTAATGACTTAGAGAAGTTACTTCTTAAGGGACCCCTTCTCTGACCAGGCCCTTCACAATGTGTTCTTTTAGTTCTCTATTCCTTGTTTTCACAGCACTTAGCACACACCTTCGTGTAATTGTTCGATTAAGGTTTACTTCTCTCCCACTAAAGTATAAGCTCTATACTTTAGAGACAGATACATGTCTCATGCTCATCATTGTATCCCCAGGGCTTAGTAGGCAGAAGCTGCTAGTAAATATTAAATGAACATTAAAAGAATTAAAATTAGAACCCCCTCCCCCCCCTTGCTTGGAGCAAAGACCAGAACAACTTCCTATAGTGACCACAGTATCTTATCTTCAAATCACCTAATTCCACAAGACATGCAAAGGCCCCTGAATCCTTTAGGAGATAAAGTCTCTATTCCAGCCCTCTCAAAAAGAGAAAAGAGATTTAGCTTAGCCATGGCCTTACGAATAATTTGAGGCAGCTCTGGGGATACTGAAGTGATAAGAGTAAGGTCAGGCTTCTAAAAGAACCCACAAAGAACTAATAGGAATCAGGTAGATTGTCCACATTCCAAAGAAGGTGAGTGGTAGGGTTTCTGCACATTGGGTTGGCCTTGGGCTTTAGAATTCAGAGGACTCTGCAGCTTCACTTGGTGTTAGCAAAGAAGAGAAGCCATGTTCTCTCTAGAACTGTGATGGCTTCCCAGGAAACAAAAGCCACATTCCCGGTCTGGAAGTTTAACACATGACTTCTAAACGAGGGTGGGGCTTGGTGTGGCTCAGGGACAAATCCAGCTGCACAGCGTGCATCATCTCCTGTCAGTGACCGAGTTATCTCCTTTGTGCACAGCAAATGAATCTACGGTTATTTCTTAGCAACAGACTTGAAGGTAGAAGGATTGCCGCAAGAAAGCTAATGGTGTCTTTTTTTCCTGTCTCCATTTTTTTCCCCTAACCCCTACACAAGAAATAACATTTTTCTATTTACATTTGACAACATCTTGTGTTTCCATTGTGGGAAGTCTTATTCACTGAAGGAAGGCAACAACTTAGTCACTGTTAGTTGAACAGAGATAGAAATGAAGAGGGCCCTATGTGCTAGCAACTTGTGTCATGGCCAGAGATGGGGTACCGAGAGAGTATAGGAGGACTGTCACATCTTGCATCCACTAAGTGTCCTCAACAATCATGACCTAGCTTCTGCTGGGTGCAAAGCATCATCATCCCAGATTTTGAAAGGGACATAAAGGTGTCAAACTCAAACATGAACTTCAAAAAGACCTTATGCTTTGGTAAATAATGCGTGAATACAAGAAAGATCAAACAAATGGATTACACAGTTATGTTTTAAGGCAATATATGCCAAAGAAATAATGGTCATTGCTCAGGTGTTATGAGTTGGACCAAGAAAAATGCATAGGATTTATATAAATGGGAGGTGAAGGGATGAGGGGTAGAAGGGAGGATTAATATTTTTTGTGAAGGAATGAGGAACAAATAAAGAAGGTAGGAGGAAGCCAGGGTGAATTTAAGGAGTTAGTGAAGAGACATGTGTGGGTGGAATGGAAGTTTTGAGACAGTAATAATGGAGATAAGAGTGGAAAGTAGATTTGGGTCAAATAAAGTCTAGAATGTCAGGCTAAGAAGTTTTCAAGACACAGCTCAGCCCTTAGCATATAACAGGCACCTGAGAAATAACTGTTTTGAAATAAAAATATCACTTGTTGAATTAACAGTCATATATTTTTATGAGAGCAGAAAGGAATTTAGATTTGATCACACAAGCAGTAGGGAATCACTGATGGTATCTGAGCAGAGCAATGATGGAAAAAAATACATGTAAGGACATATTAGTGTATATTAGGGAAATTAATTTGAAAGCATCAGGAAGAATTCATTGGAAGGGATTTGAGAATGAGAGCAGGAAGCCTAATTCTATATTAGGGTATATATCAGACCACCTTGTAAAATAAAACATAAAGGACTTCATAATTAAAATATCAAGTAGAAAAGTAGTTATGCTTAAAAAAATTACGCTTTCAGATTAGCCAGTAAAATGATGCAACTGGACAAAACAATTAGATTTTGAGGGAGCAGACTTTTCCTAAAAGTCTTAATTGATGTTTTCAAAAGAGAAGTGGATTTGATTAGGTTTTCTACACTAGATGGTACTTGAAAACTTTGGTAGAAATTAGATGCATTGGGATAAAAATATCAGTTTTAGAATTAGTAGCCAAATATTTCATGCAATGTTATAACACATAAGAACAGTCATTTAAACACACACACACACACACACACACACACACACACACACACACACACACACACACACACACACACACACACACACACACACACACACACACACACACACACACTGGTGCCTGATACACTAGTGGCCATGTTAGATACACCCTAAGCAAGCCATCAGCCCAAGAGTATACCGGGCCTTTCTTTTGGAAAAATCATTAGGCATATGTCACTCACCATGCAATCAAACCTCTGTTTAAAATCAAGTTACAATTACTCTAATTATGGGCCTACATTTCACTTGATTCACAGCTGGTGCCTAATCAAACAGTTCTGTAGGCTTCAACACAAGGTAACTTAATTAAATTCAGTGGGAAAAGTTTTTTTTTTTTCCCTTAAGTTTTCTTTAAGCAACTGACTTACCAATTTAGGCATCAGAAATCTTATTTTTATAAAAATTACTACATGAACTAAATCTAAATCAAACCAAAATGCATCTATTAAAAAACAATACTCATGTCTCATAAACACTTTGTTTAAATATTTCCCAGCAACAGCCTTGTGTGGACAAACCGGGAAGTGAAACCAAATACGATCATATTGTGAAAGCAGAGTAAAATGAAAGAGTACATTTGGAATTAGCTGAAGCACTATTAAGATTTCATTTAAAAACTCATCCCTTGGAAACATCAATTTAATTAAAGCAGTAATAAGAGGAATTGCAAAAGCAGAAGTCTTCATTTTGTCTGGCAATTTCCCTCAATGCGAATGCCTTTTCCTGTGGCCAGGTTGGCTCATCTGAAATGCTAGCGCTTACCTGGTGAATGCAGAACAGGGTTAAGCTATCATTTTCATGCTACTAAGTCAGCCCTGCAACAAAACAATCACAGTCTTTAATGACTTACTTTGGAGAAATGTACCTTTTGCTTCTAAGGTAACAAGCAAATCCCACTTCTCCTAATTGTTTTGCTGGGATTACTGTCATTCCCTGTATTTTACTTTAAATTATAAACGCCTTAAAAACAGGAACCATATTTTACAGTTGGATTAGATTGTTTTTTAACTGAGTATGAAGACTCAGTGACCCAGACATAGCAAGAGTTATAAATATATAATGATTCTTCTTATTCTTATTCTTATTGTTCAAGGATAGTGTCATCAAACAAGACTTGTCACAGTTCATATTCTCCTTCTAGTCAGAATCATAAATCCCTGCACTCCACCACCATATCCCTCATTCCTAGAAGGATGCCTGTGGAAGAGGCAGCTAGAAGATACCTGTGCAAAAACAGAATGAAGTCTCACTATTATTTTTTATTCTTATTTTTGATTTTAAGCAGGATTTGAGTAAGCTTAATATGAGAAATAATGCAATATTTGTACGGGTATTTCTTAGCAATCTAAATAAGGTAGTTCCTAAACTACTTATGACTTCAGCAAGTAATCAGGTACCCCCTGTCAGACACTGCACAAACACAACGCAAATGCGAACATCAGTGCTACTCTGCAGACAAAGCAGACACACTGCTGCTACACACGAGAATGAAATTTAAAGGGAAAAAAACCTATGTAAGTAGTGACATTCATTGGCATGTATATGGGCCTGTATAAACATGTGTGTGTGCATAATAGTATACATAATCATGCGGGTAGGGAATTCGATAAACATTTGCTAGCCTACTCTGTGCAAGAAGTGTATTACTCCTAAGAAGATGAGGCAATTCTATTGCCATCGCGTAAACAGATTGAAGAGACTGCCTCTGGGACTAACGAGCTCAGCTATGAACCCATAAGTCAGTATGGAGGCAGGCCAGCTGCCTAGGTCGTCTCCTTCCCTCTGCTCACCTCATTTTCTCCTGGTTACCCTCTCACTCCCTGTACTTTCACTCTAGTGCCTGATAGTTTATGCTTGTAATTACTGGATTCTCTTGACGGGGGAGAATTTGTTGAACATTTGCTGTGGTGTGGGCTAAATAGGACAAGAAGGAATGACAGTCACTAAATGACAATTTATTTTACTTCTGCATTTCACCTCATATCTACCCTTAAAATACTCAAAGTTAGGGAGACGGGAAACATACACAAAATGAATAGGGAACAGGAATACATATAATCAAGAATTAAACAGCATAGTTGAGACAACAATGAGATACCTCTGCATAATGCTTTCAAGTTTATGGAGCATTTTTTCCCCATAAGTCATTTAAATCACTCACCTGACTTTACGATAAGGATACCAGCTCAGAGAGAAAAAAATAAGCTGCCTAAGTCAGATGTCTGGTGAACAAGAGCTTGATCCCATAACTGACACCAAATATCGTGTTGTTCTCACCATCAGAAGCTGCCTCTCACAAAGGCCAACAATTATAGTTCAGGGAATGGAGAAAGCAGCACAGCTGATGTGCGTCTGAGCCTTTCGGGATATGCAGGAGCTAGATCAGGAAGGGCAAGAGCAGGGAGTCTTGAGTGGGGAAGAGCAATGAGGCAGCAGGTCCCACTGGGGAGGGAATCTTCATAGCCAGAGATGACTTCACAAATAAGTGAGGCACTTAGGACAGTTAGGACTTAAGATTCCAGAATGAAGAGTATGGCTTGACCTGACTCACAAAAGAGAACCATTATAGATTCTAAAACAGAATGCAAGCAATGTTTTAGGAGAAGTAACCTAGTGGGGCATGGGAGATACACTGGGGCAGGAGAAGGGAGGGGAGGCAGAATGGAGGCAAGGGTACCAGGTAGGATCCTACTGCAGTAATTCAATAACTGAGTAGTCAGGACCTGAACAGGGGAGTGTCAGTGAAAATGACAGGAGTGAATTTAAGTAGCAGTAACAGAAAAAATCGGACACTATTGGCTGATGGGAGAGATGAGGAAAGGAAATAGGAATAAAGTTGGGTGAAAGGCTTGATCATAAAGTGTGAGTTAATATTCCAATATTCATTGGAAGATCAATGAGCAATCTGGTGAATTTCCTCTTTCACTATGAATCAAGGATAATTTACTAACATAATTAAGGTTTTATACCTTTATTAGGGATTTGGTGTAGCTAAGTTTTGACCAAGTACTGCTCTTGGGAGTGAACCCCATGGAAAAGTTGAAGAAGGTGAGGTAAAAAGGCCATTTAGGTTCAGATCATAAAGAGACTTGGGTACCATGCTATGGAATCCATGAAGGTTTTTATACAAGGAAGTGAAATGATCTGGTCAGTGTCAAATTTCAAATTTAGAAGTTTAGTATTTGCTGCTTTGATAGCAGCATGGAGGGTTCATTAGAAGGGGGAATGTACGATATAGGTTAAGAGACCAGATCAATAGTCCAAGGGATAAAAACAAGAAAGAAGGCTTGAACTAAGATGTGACTAAGCATGAGGAGAAGGGGGGATAAAAGCAAATACTTTTAAGCACTTTTAAGTACCATCATTCTTTAGTACTTTCAAGCAGGTACTCTGCTAAATAGTTTATGGGCATGGATTCTAGAGTTACTCAGGTGTTGATCAGGACTGGTGGCAGACTAGATATTAAGCCAAGGCTGAAGGACAAAAGACCACCCTGGTTTTGGCCACAAGGTCAATGGTGAAAATTGGTCAGTGGAGGCTGATGAATGTGGTTTTTAAAAACACTGAGTTTGCAGTACCTGTGGGTCATTTAGGTGGTGAGGTCTAGTAGGCAGCTGGAAATAAACTGGAGCCTGGGGAGAGGAGAACATATGTGTTTGTTAGACTGTTCATTTTTGCTGCTGACCTTGGCCAATGTTGGATTTCAAGGCTTGCACTTGGTAATTTGGAATAGAGAAGTAAACGTAGACTGAGTCCATCTCCTGCATAAAGGAGTTAGTTCACTTAATACTTGCCTTTGTGAATATTTCTATTTAAAGATGAGACAATTTAATTTTTTATGAAGGCAATCAAGTTGACTAAAACATGTCTATATGTTATAAAACACACACACACACACACACACACACACACATCTCTTTGTGTGGCTTCTACTTGTCTGCCCAACTGGAGGTAAACAGGACTGGAAGATTTTTTTTTTTTGCAGTACGCGGGCCTCTCGCTGTTGTGGCCTCTCCCGTTGCAGAGCACAGGCTCCGGACGCGCAGGCTCAGCGGCCATGGCTCACGGGCCCAGCCGCTCCGCGGCATGTGGGATCCTCCCGGACCGGGGCACGAACCCATGTCCCCTGCATCGGCAGGTGGACTCTCAACCACTGCGCCACCAGGGAAGCCCAGGACTGGAAGATTTTAAATAACTTCCAGGCTCCCTGTTGTAGGTGCTCACTACCATCCTGATCATGAATGGCCAACTCTCTAACAAAATGTGTAAGGGCATATTTTTCATTGTACTTCAGTGTAAAAAAGCTGCTCTCCCATGCTACTTAAACTTCATTTTGTGCTTTAAACCTGCTGGTTGGTTGTAGGAACAGTGAATATATTTAGCTCATCAACAGAGTTAATAGAAACAGGAAGGAATTTCAGATATGGTATGTTTTGTATTTTTATAAATATCAATCTTTCCTTTGCTAGCTTTGATAGAATTGGGAAATGTATCCTTGGGGAATCTAATTCTGAAGAATACTTCTTGTTTTGTTCTTCTCTATGTAATTTATCTCTGTTTAATGTACTATATAATTATTTTGTCTATTTTCTGTGTCTAGGCGGTAAGCTCCAAGAGCACAGACCTTTTATCTGTAAGGTTCAATGATGTATCCCCAGCTTTTAACGCAGATAATAGGAGCTCAATAAATAACTGCTGAGTGAATAAATCACAGTCCTGTGATTACTGTACTTCAAGAACTTGACGTGTTTTTTCTTAGCAATCATGACTCAATCTCCATGTTCCAACTTCTTCTTGAACCATGCTTTCTATTTACATACTCCAGAGAAATTCTTTTAGGACCTGTATCATGGTGGGATCTTGCAGGGCATTGAAGGTTATTGGTACAAAGAAATGAACATGGGGAAAACTGTAGCCAAGTGTCAAAACCTCCTAGGTTCTCCAGGTGATTCCTCTGCGTAGTTCTGTCTTATAAGGAAGAGTTATGATTCTTCTACCCTCCTACCCTGACTTCTGGTTTCCTGATCTCAATTCCTGTTTTCAGCATCTGCTTCAAGCTAGACTTCCTTTTGGTATTCTGACCCCAGCTTACCTGAGTTTGACATCTGTTATTTTCATTGCTTGACATTTTGATTTTGTGGGGGGGGGGGCGGGGGGGTTAAACCTAGAGAATGGTCTAAGCCTGTATTTCTTACACAACCTAGAAACTCACATAACTTAAAATTATAAGATATTATACACTACTTTCCCCTCAAGGTTCTTATTGCCCTTCCCTGTCCCCCTTATAAATCTAATAATTTCCGCACCACTCTGTCTGATGGGCTAATCACCATGACCACTTGCATTCCTTATTCTATATAAATTTTTTTTCTGGTCAACTACATTTGGTAAGTAGGAATTATTATACAATCAAAGACACGAAGAAAACTACTACCATTCTCCAGATGCATATTACGAATGAAATTTAAAAGGACTTCAAACTTAGAAAAAAAGAGATGTATTCTAAGCTACAAATTTATGCTACAAACTATCCATTTGATGTCTAGATATATACTAGAAAAAAATACTGTACTTCTGCACTTTTTTGTGAGATGTAGTCAGTATACAACCTAGGCTATGTGCTTTAAGTCATTGGATTGGGTCTAATTTAATTCATAGGCCAACAATTCCAAACGCATCAATTCTACCAGCAAGCCAATGTTTAGAAAGGCTCTCTTCATCTGCAGAGAAGACAATTCACTTGACAGCACTCCTTTCTTGAGAAATGACTCAAATCAGTTAGACTGAAAATAAATCTAGAGGGTACACAGCTGTCATACAGCCCAAAGTAGTCCTCTGAGCAATAACTTGATTCATTTTTCCCTAACTGTACAACTGGTTCTGCAAACAGGATTGCAATCCAACAATGCATTTTTGCCCCACTGTGAAGAGAGAGCTTTTCAGTGCCCGTGTTGGATTCCTTTATACTTACAGGTATGGTAAACTGCACATAGTGATTCCTTGATTTTATTTAATGAGAAACAGACATTTAAGCTCAATGATCTATGTCAACCAGTTACAAATAAGGTCTCTAAAATTAGAGAATAATATTTTATCAATGTTAGCATCAAAGTCTGAGGGACAGACAGGTACCAGATTGCCTCCTGGGTATAGGCAACTTATTTATTTATATTGTAACATTCCTTCATTATTAACTTTTTATTATGGAAAATTTAAAACATACATAAAAGTAGAGAGAGTAGTAGTATAATGAAGCCCATGTGCCCATCACTCTGATACAACAGTCATGATACCCACTCCAACTGGATTATTTGAAACAAATTCTAGACATTATATTTTATCTGGCTTATTTCAGTATGCATCTCCAAAAGGTAAAGAGTTTAAAAAATATAACCACAATATCATAATCATACCCAGTAGTGTGCTGGTAGGTATTTTACAACCAGTTCTCTGGCCAGGGGGGCGGGGAGGGAGGAGGGGGATGGCCCTGATTTGTAGTCTTTGCCAATTTCCGTGGGGTTGATAATAAACGTGCAGCACACATTCAGTACCTCGACTACGCAGAGACATTAGCTACAAATAACCTTAAGAGCACAGATAACAGCAAATTATAGAAAAATTAGTAGGAAGTGATAAATTTTGGGTGTTACTTTTATTTTAATACTTCAAGTTTGTGTAATTTTTTAATGCTTGTGTTTAACAACTGGCTTGCAAAATTCCTGAAAACATAACAATCGTCTCTCGTCAACTCTAGCATACCACTGAATCACATCCAAATAATTAATAATTCCTTAATATTACCAACTATCCAAATTTCTCTCCTATTTTTCCTCAGCAATAGAGAAACATTTTAAGCAGGAAGGAAGAGGGAACTTTGCTTCAGAAAGCTACAGCAAAGAGTTAGGCTTTCTAAACGGTTGGGTGCTTCTGTGTGTAACTGTCTGCTGTTAAAGGCTGTTTCCAGGAGGTTAAATTAGGTGCCGTCATGCATATGTGCCTCTATATTACTGGGCAATCAGCAGTGTTTTTATTTCGCTTTTACTGCCCATTCTCAGGCACACGAGAGAGAGAGTTTGAAAAGGAGTAGAGAAGGAACTTGGCAGATGGGAAAATAAGTCTTTTCCAGGTAAACAACCATAAAATGGAGTGTTCTACAAGAAAGATTCCTAAGATGTGACACCTTCTGTCACACCACTGTTGAAACTCAGTTTGTAAAAGCCCTCTTTAAATGTGCCTTCCAGAACTGAATACGGCATGTCAGGTGTGGTGGCGGCTAAGACACCCCCTAAGTGGGTCTGCTGTCATCCCTGATGAGGATGCCAGGCTGCACTGTGACCCCACCTTCAGCTCATAGTCAAGTCCAACTTAAGTCTCGTAAATGAACTAGTGTCTACCGGCACTCACCCAGACTCCAGAGTTACATTCATGAACTCCCTCCCACCACCAAATGCGTTTCCAAACTATCTTTCCAACATCATTTCCCACTGCGCCTTTGAACAAACCCTTTATTCCAGATAGGCCAGCCTACCCACCGTCCAAAAATATTACATACCATTTTTATATTTTAAACTTTTTATTATGAAAAAGCCCTAATATAAAAGTATAAATAATAGTATAAGGAAGCCCCATGTACCCTTCACTCAGCTTCAACAATTATCAACTCATATCACACCCATGCCCAGGATTATTTTGAAGCAAATCCTGGACGTATCATTTCACAATTATTTCAGTACTGCATACATTCTGTCCCGTACGTCTCTGCTCAGATATTTCCCTTCCACCCCCTTCACCTTTCCAAATTCTATCTCATCCTGCCAGGCTCAGTTTGGGTCTCACTTCCTACATTGTTTCCACTGAACTTGTCACTTAGTTATATGTCTCCTTGGGCATCTCTCTTATTGCTGTCCTGCTGTTCTGTACCTCCTAAGCTGTATACTCACAATGTCATTAGCCTGGAAAGCAGGAAACTGCTCTCACTACACAGACAGTGCAATGATAATGCTTAGTAGGAAGAGTACTAAAGAATAACAACCTGGTTTTAGAAAGTTTATTAAAATTTGGTACACCAATTTCACACAGCCTATTGACTCAATTGCTTATATGGCAAACGTCTCATGGCATAGAACAGGGTGTGCCCACAAAGTATGACAGGCCAGAAAGAACACTAGACATGAAGCTAAAAGAACTATCTCTTCTCCTAGTCCTTCTGTTTGTGTGTCATGTTGGGTTATATTGAGTGACTTCTCAAAGTTCACCTATAAAATAGGAATTAACTGTAGCCATTCTCTCTCTCTCTCTCTCTCTCTCACTGGACTGTCAGAGTCAAATGCGATTATTTATGTAAAGATGGCCTTGTAATTATAAAGCATGTTGTTGATACACATCATTACCGGTAAATGCAGAAACGGTTGGCCATCTGATTTGATAGTAAGAAAAACTATTGCTTTGGATCCTGAATATATGAGAATAAATTTAAGCTCTCAACAGGGAAAATGGGAATGTGAAAGATAGTACAGAGATCAGATGGGATTTAGAACCAACAAAATTAACCCTAGAGGAATTCAGGAGCATACCTAGATTGTAGTTCAAACACCACTGCCTTATAATTAAAACAGACCAATTAAAGGACCCTGAAAAAGAGACTGCAAAGGAAGCAAGATATACTGTCAGCTATTTAAGAAAAATTCCTGTTACGTTACTTAAATGAAAAGGCAAAATTCAACATCTGATGCCCTCCTTCAAATAAAACTGCAGAATTATCCCCCAAAATGGCTATAATTCTGAATTTATTTTCTCCTAGGATATTTTCAAAGTCTTTGACTTCTCAACTTTTCCTTTTGCTTTGTCAAAGAACAATCATTACTATCACTCTGCAAACATTTATCATATTATACTAAACACTACTTAAATTACAATAGAATTGAGGTCTCTCCTTCCTCCAGCAGAAAAGAGGATAGATGGCTTTATCAAAAAAAATGCTGTTCTGCAACTGACACTGCTAGCTGTCATTGGAGTCCTGTGAGAGACAGGTTCAGCCTATCTAAACCGTCCATTAGAATATTAATATTATACGTTTTCTTGCAAGTAAACGAAAATTACAAGGGGTGAGGAAAAGGCTTAAATTTTTTAAAACTCTGGATAATCTAGGCCAATGTAGAAAAAAGGGTTTTTCAACTTTGGACATTAACAGAATTTAGCAATAGTTGGTAAAAACAACAGCTGCTAAGCCTGGTAAACCCACATGAGATTATTAGGTCAAAAATCACAGAAATACAGAGAACATTTCAAAACTCCCAGCACACTGACAACAAAGGACCAAAGTGAAATCTCATTAGGAAAGGAAATGGTTTTAGAAAGAACTTTTTTTTTTATAAGACTGCTGCACCATGTGTAACATCTCTGAGGACTTCACTAGAGAGGAAAAACACAGAATCAAGAGTGAACTACAGAACAGTTTCCTTCCTCTGTTCCCTTTCCCCTCTCATCATTCTCCAATGCACACACCAGGCAACTCTCTGCATCCTTACAACTCATTCTCCATTCACAAAAACACTGATACAGAGATTTAAAAAAAAATCATCATTTTTCAAAAATGAGATCATATTGTTAGAATAAACTTTCTCTCGTCTAGATCACTTTAAGATAAGGAAACTACCAGTCACTGATTCAGTCACCTTCATGCAGAACAGGAAAAGAAACAAAGGAGCTCCAAGGCTTCTAACAGATAAAAATGAGAATTTTATGCTCTCTAGATTTATGTGGCTTCTGAGTATTGTTACCCATGCCGATCAATTATCATGAAAGACTTTTCAAAGTTAAAGTCTACACATCGCAAAATATGCATTAAAAATGTGAAGGACCATACGTTTTTTACTTGTTCATTTGCTGAATAATTCAAGGTTGAATTTCAGAGAATGTGAAGATTGAACAAATTTCAGGCTATAACAAAAACTTAGAGGCTTTTCCAATCTGGTCCTGGGACAGCTATAATTTCTTCTAATTTGTAGTGTTCCTGTACAATCAATAACTATATAAAAGCCTAATTTTCCAGCATTAGGTACTTTGACTCTAAAAATAACCAGGAAAAAGTCCATTTAAGCCTAGTTAACTGAAACAACAAATTATAAATCATCAAAAGACAAATCAAGTGGAACCTACCCTAATAGTTCTTCCTAGGTAGATAAGACAAAACAAGCCCAGTGTTTTGTGAGGCCCTTACAAGTAGCTGATGTGAGGATGAAGTAGTCAAGTTCGCTCAGTATATTGTAACACTCAGTTGTGGAAGCTAATGCTCACTCACCACAAGATAACCAACCACATGTAAATATTCTTCTAAGCCCTTTATATCCATTAACTAATTTATGCTCCCAACAACTCCATGAGGTTATCTCCACTTTACAGATGAGGCAACTGAGACAGAGTTATGGGATTTATCTATGCCTGCACAACCAGTAAACTCGTAAGACTGGCAAGAATGTGAATAATCTTCAAAGACATCTCTAAGGGGAATAAAAAGTAGCTCAGCTCAATAAAATGAACAGCACACTAAACGTACACTCATTCATTCACCCCTTCCTTCAGTCATGGGTGTAGCAGGAGGAGTCAGCAAAATGACTAAGGAGAGTGAACTCTTGTCCTGACTAACATCTACCTTATTTGCGAGCTAAGCTACACAGTCTCTCAGAACACCAGCTTAATCGTAAAAATAGACATAGCTCTACCTGGCCTTTCTCCCTTCACATTGATGATAACATCAAATGCAATGGATACTCCTTTCGCCCAGGAGGCTTCAGAAAACAACTGCCCATGAAGGAGGAAACTCCTGGCAAATACAAGCCCTGCTCCCCCCATAAAACCTACCCAACGTGCCCACAGTTTTCAAGCCTTCTGGGAAACAAGGAACTGTCCTGTGTGGAGTGATTACCTGCTTTCCACAGACTTCTCCTGTGCAAAAAGAGTCATTATTCTTCCCACAGAACACACACTACTTCTCCCAAGTCTTCTCTCATTTCTAGTAAGACACTCTACTCATGTTTACAAGCTGTCTTAATCCATTCGGGCTGCTATCACAAACTCCCATAGACTGGGTGGCTCAATCAACAACATTTATTTCTCACAGTTCTAGAACCTGAGAAGTCCAGTACCAAGGTGCCAGAAGATTCAGTGTCTGGTGAGAGCTCACTTGCTGGTTCACAGAAGGACCTCTTCTCGTTGTGTCCACACATGGTTGGAAGGGCAAGGAGCTCTCGGAGTCTCTTTCATAAGGGCACTAATCCTATTCTTGAAGGCTCTACCCCCATGACTTAATTACCTCCCAAAGACACCCTCCCCAATACCGTCACCTTAAGGATTAGGTTTTAACATATGAATTTTGCGGGGGACATACTCAGCCTATAGCAAAGCTATGATTTTTAAAGTTGTGCTAATATAAGTACATTCACTGGTAACCTGAAATTTGAGGATTTGGGGGACTCCATAAATAATCAGAAGGAACTTAGTCCCTTCCTTCTACAAAAAACTGAAAAGTTATAAATTATAGTAAAACTAGTAAAACTTCAGTAAGCATAGATGGACTTATGTAATTACCATGGGATGCTTGTGATGAAAGAAAATGAGAATATGTACTCCTATGACCTCTTCCTCAAGTTTTTTTCATATGAGCCTCCTCTGCTCCATCCCCACTGCCCTACTGGGTCTCCCAACATGACCTCTCACATCTCCAACACATCCTCCACATAACGGCCAGCATCACTTCCCAAAACAAATCTGATGTTACCTTCTGCTTCAAAACCTTCCTTGTGGCTCCTGGGCTCCTCCTGATGAAGCTGAGTGCTGCTTATGGGGTTAAAAATGTATCTCTAAGGCCACCCCAGGCAGAGGCTGAGCCAGAATCAGCACTGGGAGTTCCAACTCCCACTCTAGTCTCCAGTGTTCTCATTCTTGCATTCATGACACAAAGGGGAATAGCTGACTTTGGCAGGGAGGGCTACACTGGGTATATATTTAAAAAACTCAAAGTGTGAGATTGATTCCAAGCATATTTTCACATCAGTGTAAGAGACATTATAGCAGATAAAACTGGCAAAATACTATTTCATCAGGCAAAAAGAAAGGAGCCACATGGCCAAAGAAACAAGATTTTAGAGCCAAAAAGAACTTCAGGCCCTCATGCCACAATGCAACAGACACATAGAATGTTCACCTACTTTAGCTCCAAAAATTTGATTCACATCCCATGACTTTACATACTAAAACATTGTGCTAAAAACTATTTTCCCTCTACATAAAACACAAACATAAAACATAAGTGATGCATAAGTGTTTTATAAGTGATTATAAAACATAATATTCGGGGCTTCCCTGGTGGCGCAGTGGTTGAGATTCCGCCTGCCAATGCAGGGGACGCGGGTTCGTGTCCCAGTCCGGGAGGATCCCACATGCCGCAGAGCGGCTGGGCCCGTGAGCCATGGCTGCTGAGCCTGCGCGTCCAGAGCCTGTGCTCCGCAACGGGAGAGGCCACAACAGTGAGAGGCCCGCGTACCGCAAAAGAAAAATAAATTAATAATAATAATATTCAATTTAAAAATAAGTGTCTGGAAATTGGAATTGGTTAATTGGAATATTTTATTTAATCTTTGGGTATTTCATTATGGGTGTCTAAGAACCTGATACTTGAAGATGTAATATATGAAAGAATGAACATACATGTGGGAAGGTTAAAAACTACCTGTGGGCACCTTCACCCAGATTTTATGGAAAACACTAATTTCCATAATATAGAGAGAATATTTAATTGTAATTCTAAAACAAGCACAAAATAAGTGCACATTAGTTTAACCACTTATTTTTAAAAATTCAATGGATGGGAGCAAATACTGCAAGCTATCAGTAATCAAGACAGATTTGTATTTAATTTTTTAAAAAGTCTAATACTGATAAATACTTTGAAGGGAGGAAAACCTAAGCTGGCAAATCTCCTCTACTGAATGATTAAGTTGAACAATACTAACTCAAGCATAGGATTAACAACTGGTAAACCATAAAACCAGCCCAAGATTCCTCCCATGTAATATGCTCCAGTAGATTTGTCTTTTGCAGTGGGGTGACTCTGTGGCATTTATTTCTGTACTACATCCCCTCCACAGGCTCCTAATGCTCTTTGCTCACCTTCATGATTTGGGTAAAGAAAGGTCTGGTGAAGTGTAGAACAATGGGAAAAGTAGGGCCTGAATCAGCTCATAACCCCAGTGCCCCCTCCCAGTTGGGTTGGTCCAGTTCTACCACCAATAAAGAACCACCCATGCCTGAAAAAACCCAGATCCCTTTTTAGCATTGTGAACCATGTAGGAGATGCTTATTATATCTGCTTTGTTCTCTATTTCTACGGTGCCCATCACCATAGCAACAAGGCACACAGATGGAAAAGTAGGCTAGAAATACCTAGAAATGGGGGTGGGGATGGGGACTATGGAAGAAAGGGCCTTTCACTGGTTAAGAGAGAAAAAGGCTAGAACTCTTCTATCAACACAACACTACGGGGCACTTCTAATGGAAAAAGTAGGTCTTCTTTGCAACAACAGAAAGCAGCCTAAAAACTCAATAAATATCAGTGCTTGTAGGAGGTAGAGTGGCTAACTTTTGGAGGTTTTAAAGCCAGGTCTATTTTATTAGAAAATCTTTTGTGCAAATCAAAACCTTTACACAGCATCCAATTTTGGAAATTACACATTAGTTCCGCAGCGTGTATGATTACTACTTAAAATTTTTGGTTATTTTGTTGTACTAAAAGTTGAGACATCTGTTAAGGAAGTGTGGCTGGGAAGATAAGTTGATACAATGAACATTTTCCTGAAAGTGACAAGTTTATCTTCCAAGTTTTTGTACAAAATATCCCCAGAGGAAATCACTGGGTGGAGTGGTGAGGGTGACTGTTGTTTCACCCTAGGGAGTCCCTGTCCCCGTCAAAACTGGGACAAGGTCTTTCCCACCTCCAGGCCCTCTGCTGTCTGTAAGAACATCTTCACACTCCAAGGTCTCTATTTTGGTTTTTGTTTGTCTTTTCCTTTTCTACTGCCAGCCTGAGTCCTCCTTGTTCATAATTTTCTAGGACATTTGGAATGCTTGGGATATTATTTATATTGTTACTGGTCAGGAAATAGAACAAGGAGCCACACTGGCCACATAAGCTACTTGGGGAGGTCTTCTACGTAAATAAAAATGGTGTATATATTAAAAAACAAGAGATGATTTATGGACCAAATTGAGAGAGTTTAACACTAGCAACTTAGAGAGTTTAGCAGAAAAAGCAATGGACAACTTTATGGGAATCTTAGGTCCTTGACTCAGCCGCTAACTAGCTGTGACACCGGATGATTTTTACTTTCCCTTTTTCAACCTTAATGTCTTATCAGTAAAAAGAAAAACTGAGATGGAACAGGGGTATGAACTTGAGGTGTTCTAAGGATGATTTCAAGGCATGTTAAAATGTTATGCATATGTGTGTAGTATTCTGGGAAAGACCCTCAAGGATACCTATAATATAAAAAGGTTAAAAATCGATACTCTGTAAGATCTCTTCCACACAACTCTAGAATACCATGACTTGAATCAACTTACCCAAATAAACTCAAGGCTTTGAGCTCAGACTCAGGTGAGTGTAATACTCAGGTCTTCTCAAAAGTCCTCACCCAAGGGACGCTCTCCCTGACCACCCTGTGTCACCAACCACTACCAGCCGCCAACCGCTCTCTAGCCCTGTACGCTGCTTCATTGTTCATCAGAGCACTCAGTACATGATATTATATGTTGGATTTGCTTATCTTCTATCTTCCCTCCTCTAGGATGTACGCTCCATGCTGTTTTCTTCATTGTTGGATTTATTCTCAGTGCCTGGCAAATATTAAGTGCTCAAAAAATATTGAATAAGTTTTTTCTTAATCCATAAAATGAAGCATGGCAGACCCAAAATTCAAATACATTTTTTTTCTTTTAAAAAATCTGGGGGGGGGAGCTTCCCTGGTGGCGCAGTGGTTGAGAGTCCGCCTGCCGATGCAGGGGACGCGGGTTCGTGCCCCGGTCCGGGAAGATCCCACATGCTGCAAGAGCGGCTGGGCCCGTGAGCCATGGCCACTGAGCCTGCGCGTCCGGAGCCTGTGCTCCGTAACGGGAGAGGCCACAACAGTGAGAGGCCCGTGTACCGCAAAAAAAAAAAAAAAAAAAAAATCTGGGGGCCTGCTAAGAGCAATGTACTCTACTAAGCATTTTGTGAGCGTATCTGTCTTACTTAATCTTCATATGATCACATTAAGGCAAGCTTTTCAATTTTTAGAGCCTTCTATAAAGTAACACATCTGGGAAAAGGAGGCAGGCAACATACTGTAGAAAAAGTTGTTTCATCAGGTACCAGATCTACAGCTAACTTGCAGAGTCTGCTGAGACAAGCCACAATCCCCTTATAAACTCAGTATCCACATTTGTACCCATCTCCCACAGGTCATCAGGAGAATAAACGTGCATATAAATGCTTCAGTATGTTAGAAGTGATGTACAAATGTATAATAGAGTAAGCAATGTGGTGGGGGGCCCCTGTAAAGTGTTTCAGTAGGATCTGCTACAAGCTGCTGGGAGAAGGCAAGAGCACAGGGGACATCTGTACAGTGTCCTTACATACAGGGTGTCAAGAGCATCCAGGATCCAGGAGGACCCAATAAAGACTTACTAATCAATGGGAATGATAGCCAGGCTCAACTCCTCTCCCTTCAGAATGCATTACTCTGTAAAGAAAAAAATGTCCCAAACCTAGCCTGGGACCAAACCTTTTTGCATGTAATTCACAACCTCCTCTTGGAAAGAAATTAGCATTCCTGATAAAACACTGCAGAAAACTTTTTTTCAATGGGATTAAGACTTGCTCTTAGAAATCAGTCACCCACTGACCTAGGTGACTGTCAGTCAAGCACCTGGTGATCCTTACCAACATTCTATTTGTATATAGTCTAACAATGCGTATAAAAAATTATGTATTATTTCTAAATATTCTAGGAGAGTTTGAGTGTACATTCCTAAAATGGATAATGGTGATTCTATCACTTTGGTATCAAATTAGCTTCCATCAAATCTTTTTAAAAGAGTGATAAGCTCTAACCATGCTCTTTCCCTTTTGAATGTTTTTGTCCACCAAGAAGAAATCTTTAAATTGGCCTATTGGGGCCTTTTTCCTTAGAGTTGATAGCGAATTTGACTGAAAAGTTTTCTTTAGCACCCAAACCAGTTGATCTTCAAAGTAGGGTAAGGGCTTTGGGGGCTTTTTGTTTTTGGAAAGGAGGAGCACTCTGGTAGAATCTACTTCCAGATCACCAATTAACCCTCGTCTAAAAGTATGTGCTTCAGAACACCTGATGTCCAGCTGGTTCCTTCTGGCCATCTCCCTTTTTTCCCTTTTCACAGTCATCCGCTCCCCACGTTCCACAAGAAAGGTAAACATCTCATTTCTCAGGAGTCTGCTTGTGGTGCATTGCCTTGGGGAGTAAAAATCTCCAGGGCTCCAAGCTGAGGGTCATTTGAAATACCTGTAGGGTTCTAGATGTTAAGAAAGTGATTGACTTTCAAGACTGAGAAATCCTTTTGGGAGTTGGGGAACGTATCCATTTCTTTGCTTCAAACAACACTGGAGAGAGACCCAATCAAGTTGTTAAGACAACAGAACATGGAAAATCATTTTTGTGATCAATCACTAGGTAACTTTTGCCATACACCTCAGGAGTTTAAAAAATAGAGTGGAATTATACTGCCTTCATTCCCATACACTTACATATGTGGTAAGGTGTCTTATGCATTGACACTTAAAAAGAAGCCTTGATTATGCAGCCTATCTTATTTTAGCAATAAGTTTTACTTATGCATAAGTAAACTCTTTTTAAGCCCCAGGCATCTCACTGAGAAGTTATTTTCCATAAAATTTTACCTATGCTTAATACTTATTCATCAAAATTCTAATATACTTGTTCTGGTCAATCGTATATTAGTCAAAATCATAAAAACTCAATCCAAGTGAAATTTTGTTTAACATTTAGAGGCTTATTGTCACAAGAACTTAAAAAAAATATAGTGTGTATATATGTGCATCACAAGAGTATGATAAGGTAATCAATGAAAGATTTTCAAACATAAGACTGTCAAATGGGGATTAGGTTATATAGAAGAAGAATGAAATGAGTTCCACAAGGGAAACAACTATGTAAAAATTCCCAGCTTTTCTAGACCAGCTTGTTTGTGTGTTTTTTAAATGGATGACATGGTAGATATGAAATCACTGTGGTATTTAATTTAGCTTCCACTGGGTACATTAAAAAGAGTGTTTTTTTAAATCAATATTTATAATATCAGAAGTGCCATTTTTTACAACTATAAAAAAATTTAGATATTAACTTTTAAAATGTATGAGGAGAGGACACAGTGTTTCAAAATCCTTTTATGGGGTACTGGACAAAAATCATTATCAGACACTTTATTCTAAACTCCTTTATTCTAAGGACTTCCCTGGTGGTCCAGCAGTTAAGACACCACGCTCCCAATGCAGGGGGCCTGGGTTCAATCCCTGGTCAGGGAACTAGAGCCCACATATCACAACTAAGACCCCATGCAGCCAGATTAAAAAAAAAAAAAGGGCTTCCCTGGTGGCGCAGTGGTTGAGAGTCCGCCTGCCGATGCAGGGGACACGGGTTCGTGCCCCGGTCCAGGAAGATCCCACATGCCGCGGAGCGGCTGGGTCCGTGAGCCATGGCCACTGAGCCTGCGTGTCCGGAGCCTGTGCTCCACAACAGGAGAGGCCACAACAGTGAGAGCCCCGCGTACCGCAAAAAAAAAAAAAAAAAAAGTTGCTTCTATCTTGCTGTCCTCTGTGCCCAAGTTTAGTCCCCAAAGCCTGGAATTGAAAGCACCCTTGGGGATCCTAAACTGCCTGTAAGCCAAGAACCTGTGCTGACCATCTAAACTTTTGACTTCTAATAGAAAGAGCCAGAATTATTTCAGTAAAGTCCAAAAGCTGAGTCAAGCATCCCCTGCAAATGGCCAAATCCAGAACTCTAAACACAGTAAACGTTCAGTAAACACTAGCTCATTAACAAAATATTTTGGTCATTCAACTGATATCATTAACAGCATATATACAATAACTCTTCTTCCTACTTCTAACCTTCAAGGAAATCTTTCAGATTTCCAAATACCAGTCAAAAGTACATTATTGAAACAAAGCCCTGGACTAGATAATAAGTATACTGAATTTTATTGCCTAATCCTTTCCCACATATCAGTTTACATGCCAGGTATAATGCCTGGCTCAGGAAGCTCACTCGGGAGATGAACAAAATTCATCCTTTATCATGAAGGAGCACCTAGGAGGAGGCAGAGGCATTCTCTGGCAGAGGGAATATAACAGATGCACAAGCATCAGAGGCAACACAGGGAAGGGATTCAGGAGCTCCTACGAGTGGTAGGCAGAGGGAAGGGTCTGGAATGGTCTTTCACAATAGGTATGCTTGAACTGACTCTTGAAAGATGGGCAGGTGTTTGACAAGGGGATATGAACACAGAGAGAGAAAAGGAAAAAAAAAGCCACGGAGTGAAGCCATCTGGCTACCTTGTACCTTCCTCTGCACTGCAGACAGTTTAGGATGGCTGGTGCATGGGGGTGTTATTGCGCACGCTGTGTCCATGGTGCACGCGTTGGTGATTTAGAAATGACGGGGGTGGGGGGAGTGGGGGGCAGTGAGAGGTGAAGCTGGAGAGTTGTAGAAGCAGACGGAGGAAGACTGTATTATATGGCTCTCCAAGGCATTTGGAATCCATCCTTTGGCAAAGCAAGTCATTAAAGGATTATTAAACCAGGTAGTCGTGGTATGAAATTTGCCTTTCACAATGATTATTTTCCTGTTGTGTGAACAGCCAATTTTGTGGGGGGAAGATAGGAAAGACTACAAACTGAACTACCATTTGGAGGCAATTAGCAGCAGTCCTGGAAAAGACTCAAGGCAGTCAAGAGACTGTAAAGGAAGGGCACTGTTGGGAGGTACCTTAAGGGTGTGGCCTCTGGACAAACTGGTCACCATCCTTTAAGGAGCAGTTAAGGGGGGAACAAAGCAAAGAGAAGCCCAGAGTGAGTTCTACGCATTTTAGGGTTATGTACTTGGGTAAATGGTATTGCTATTTGCAAAAATATGGAATCTAAAGATGATTAGCAAGTTTTGGTGGGGGAAAAGGTATCTTTGGTACACTAACTCCAGGCCCTTACTGTTCTATAAGTCAGGTAGCACCGGTGATATCATCCCCATTTTAAGTTCAAAGGGGTAATTTTTTTTTTTGCCCCAAATCACATGTAGCAGTTTGGGGAGTCCACGACACACCAGGCTTAAGGGCAGATATACAAGCGAGCCAAGATCCATGCTTTCCCGTAACTTGTATGCTGGCGTGGGCAGGGAGGGAAACAGAAGATAAACAAGCCAGCAAACAATAAACCAAAGCCTGAAAGGCTAGGACGGAGAATGGCAAGGGTACTTTATCTGAGGTGATCAGGGAAACTATACCTGAGGTCATTGGAGCTGACCTTCCATTGAGAAGGAAGCAGCTACGCAGATTCATAAGAGAAGAGCGTCCAGGCAGAGCGCAGCAACTGAGAAGCCCCAGAGGTAGGAACAAGGTTGGTGTGCCCTGGAGGAGGAATTCCAAACACTGGCAAGTGGTGAGCGACAGGAAGCCCCAGCTCCAAAGGCATTCCTGGGAGGGCGGAGGTGAAAGCCTTGAGCCCCCTTAGGGCAGTGCTAGCAGAGCATAAATACTCTGGGAACCTGCCCACCAAGCACAGCATTGTGCATCCAGAAACTGCATCATGACTCACACTTTTCGAAGACAAGTCATTGCTCAGTTGCCTATTTCGGCATTGAAATAGGGCCAGGAACAAACTCACTTAGTTTTGCCTAGAGAGATGAACTTTAAAATCTTCAGATGAACAGAATTCATCTGCTCAGAGCAAGAAATAACCTGCAGTCCAATGGCAGGCGATTCTGCCCCCAAGGCTCTGTCATGTCCTCACATGTTACACGGGAGCAGAGCCTCCCAGCCACCCTCCAAGGCCCTCAAAGGGACTAGAGAGGTAACATTTTCCCCAAAGGATGCCCCATGAGCTCAGCTGGAGAGGATAAGGAGAAATGTACCCCAGTGCCAAGGTGCCAAGCTGGGTCCTGTCAATGAGAGCCTGAAAGCCTTGGAGAGACCGGATGTTCGGCTGCCTGCTGGCTCTGAGACGCGCATCCCAAGCACAGCAGTCCAGCCAGCTCTCTGGCACACACTGCCTACGCCTCCCCTCCTGTGGTCATCTTCCACTGCTGCTTTGTGGTCTACCTATTCTGCCAACATTCCTTCATGTGCCCCCATTCAGCCAAATGCCTTCAAATTCCCCTCGCTAAGGGTGATGCAGATCAACCCTCTGACCCTCTTTGAAAAGATCCTACTTTACAGCCAGTTTTCTCAGATGCATCTGCTTGGTGTATCCAAAAGAAAAAAGTAGCTGAATTTAAAGTCTGTCAATATAGCATGAATAAATTAGAAAAGAATTAAATTGTTCCTGAATTAGGTGACCCCTTTCAGAGGATCACATGGAGAAGTTATATATTATGAACACTTAAAGATGACTCCAAACATTACGGCCGCTTTGGAACGGTGCTGGAAACCTGTGGCACACTCTGATCCCTGCTTAAGGCAGGCTCATCTCACGTCCAAGCTCATTTCAAGCCACACTTCCACAACATCTCTGCTCCCGCTCCCTGGCCAATTTTTGTTCCTAAAGTCACCATACCACCTCCAACCATAAGACGCTTGCACATACTTTCACGACACCTGTATATCTCCTTCCTAATAATGTTGGTAGTAGCAATTTTTCATGTATTTGCAGTGATTGATTCTCCTGTCTCCCCCAGTAACCTGTAACCTCCATGGTGGTATGGACCACGTGCATTTTTGCTTACTGTTGTGTCCCTAGAACCCGGCACGGTGTCTGGCACACAGTAGGTGCTTAACAAATAGCTGCTGGAAAAAAATACTATGAAATATACTCATTGGTGGAACGTTTCTGCTTCTGAGAGTGCATGTGGCAAAAAATCATTCAAATCAAGGCTGGAAAAGGTTAAAGCTGAGCTATTCTGGTTTATATATATATATATATATATATATACACACACACACACATACAGGAAAGACTTTGCTAGGTTTAAACTGATTTTGGGGACAATTCTCAAAAAGTCTGACTAACAATTTAACAATACTCATTTGGATATGTATGGAGGTGACCAATTTTAAAACTTTTTTTTAATGGAATAAGAGCTCATTTTCAAAAAGGTTCATCTAGATTAGGCCAAATTAAAAAAGAAAAGCTACCACTTACTTCATCAGGCACAGTTTATTAGGTAATCTACATACATTTTTTTCATTTACTCCTCATATCTGAATCTTACCCCCAGGTTACAGATTAGGAAATTGAGGATGCAAGAGGCATACTGAGTAAGTGGGAGAGCCAGGATTCATACCCAGATCGTTTTGATTCCAAGAGCTATATCTTAAATCTAAGCCACACTATAAGCTAAGAAATAGGTGTGACATTGGGTAATAAGGCATTGCTCCCTCCCATGATAAGGTACAAGACTACAGTCTAGTACCATCGACTGGGGCCAGTATTTAAAATGGGATTTGGATGCCAACGATGTGGTAGTAGAGAAATGAGACAATTCATGAAAAAGGAATAAGGAGGAATATGAACTAACATTTACTGAAAGCTTGTTTTATGCCAGATACTGGATACTGGATTAGATGCTTTCATGTTAAGAGTTCTTTTAATCCTAAGAATCCTGTGAGATGGATAACAATAGTCAAGAAAAAAAAAAGGTGTAGAATAACAGTGGTGTTCGACTACTCCAATGTTCCTTTCCCCCATCTTACTAAGGATGCGAAAATCCCACGTTTTAGCTGGGCATAAGGTTGTCTCCAGTAAGGACAATATTCCCCAGTCTCTATTCCAGCTAGATGAGGTCATATTGCTAAAGTCTGGTCAATGAGATTTAACAAGAAATGTATGACAGCCTCCAGGAAATTTCCTTAAGAGACCCTGGGCTCTTGCTTTTCCCCATCTTCTTCCCTTCCTTCCATCCTCCCTTCTACACTTGGAACCTGGATGTGATGGCTGACGCTCCACTTAGGACCATGAGATTGAGGGCCTCATTTGATGTTTGCTAGTTCTAAAAGGTGGAACAGCCTAGGTCTCAGAGGACCTGTAAAGTCATAATACCAGCTCTGGACTGTCTCTCTATAAGCTTTTTTTTTTAATGTAAAAGAGAAACAAACATCACTTTGTTTAAGCAATTTTTCTTTGAGGTCTCTGTAACTGACAGCTAATCTTAACTAATCCAGCAACTCATCCAAAGTGATAGCGTAGGGTTCAGACCCAGGCTCATCAGTCTGCACAGTTCACGCTCTTAGGCAGAAGCCTGAAGAACTCCTGATTATAATCTGCAATAGACTTGAGGGGGAGATGTAAAAATGCTGAAAAAAATCTGAAAGAAGAAAAGAAGGAAGGTTTGAATATGCTTTCAAATCTGCATACCTGAGACAATCAAAGGGAATATGCTACTCGACAGTAAAAAATTTAGTCTCCATCGTAGATGGGCTGAGGAAGATCTCAGTCACCTACATGGAGCTGGAAGGAGAAGAGAAATAGAAGCTGTGTAGCTGATAATGTCTCTGAAAGATGCTGTTGACCGAGGAGTGGGCATTGTAGAAAAGAGCCCTGAAAATGGCCACAGGATGAAACAAACAACAAAGAATTACAAGGAATCCTGAAACTGAAGAAGCAGGAGATGAAGTTCAAAGATACACAGTCTGGAAAGAAACAAGCAGAATCACATGACCCATATCAAGACCAAAAAGGCAAAAGTAAAGGTCAAGGTTGAAGCTCTGACAACTCATTTTAATTCATTTCCTTTACATGGGTTCACAACAGCACTGCAGAAGTGAATTTAAATTGTGTTGCAATTGAGTAGAATCCTAAATAAGAGGAAGTCATAGAACAGGGAGTTTATTATCACCCTTTGTTCTATTTCTAAATGAACAGCACTGAAAAGAACTTAGCAGAGAGATACAGTGATTGCAGTTAGGTCTAATTTTATTTAAGATCAATCTTAACGATCCAGAAAAGGAAAAATAAGTTGTTATGTCTGCCAAAGACATTATTTTAAACACGAGGAAAAAACCTAAGTCATAATAAAGGTGTGTAGGAAGTTTCGAAAATATAGATAGGGAATAAAATGCAAGTGGGCAATAGCAATAAAAGAAAAGGCAGCAATATGAAAACAGACATGACAGAAATTAGAATGCATTTTACAACTGGTTAAAGAAATTCTATACTATAATTGGGCCTCCCAAATTCCTATGCGTGGTCGCAGGTCTGTACTGTTTGCAGAGTAAGCAATACTCCCTGCGTCAGGAGAGCAGTGAGGGACATGCTATATAGGAGGCAATGAAAACCATGCCACCGAGTCTGGAGTTAACACGACAGATTCAGCATACATTTGTTTCTGATAATATCAGTTGTAAGCTAGAAGGATGCTGGACAGAGAAGCAAAAAATAAATTTGGAAATTCAACTTGAGAAACACTAAATGAACATCAGATATTAAATAGGCTATTTTTTATGGGCAGTAAAAAATCAAAAAGGAACATAAAAATACTTGGATACCATCAAAAAAGATTTTAAAATTACAAAAAACTTTTTTATAAATAAAAATTTTGGCTCAAGCAAGAATCTTCTACATATTATTTCCAACCTTCAACTCCAGAAAACAAAACAAAAAAATCACAAATTTCAAACCACTGCAGGAAAATACCCACACAGCCTAAAAAAATGTGGAGGGATAACGGAATATTATTCAGTACTAAAAAGAAAAATTATCAAGCCATGAAAAGACATGGAGGAAACTTAAATGCATAATACTAAGTGCAAGAAGCCAATGTGAAAAGGCTACAGACTGATTCCAACTATAAGACATTTTGGAAAAGGGAAAACTGTGGACACAGTGAAAATATCAGTGGTTGCCAGGGGTTGGGGGGGCAGGAGGGATGAATAGGAAGATCACAGAGGAGTTTTAGGGCAGTGATAATATGATATAGTATCATACTCTGATGATATTATAATGGTGGATACATGTTGTTATATATTTGGCCAAACCCATAGCATGTACCGACACCAAGAGTGAACCCTAATCTAAACTATGGTCTTTGGGTGATAATGATGTCTCAGTGTAGGTTTATCTATTGTATCAAGTGTACTGACTCTGGTGGGGGATGTTGATAATGGAGGAGGCTATGCATGAATGGGAGCAGGGGGTACATGGGAACTCTCTGCAGTTACTCTCAATTCTGCTCTAAAAAATAAATTCTATTTAAAAAAAAAAAAAAACTTGAAAGACCTGGTACCCTTTTCCAGTGATATCGATTAGGGCCCTTTTCATTTTAATTAACGTTGGTGCTTTCATTCTGAGGATTTGGAGGAATGAAACAGCAATGGGGAGGGGAATGGTCTTTAAAAAGCAAATCTTAACTAGTCAAATGAAAACACTCCCAATGTGAGAATCTTCCTGTTAGGCTGGACATGTTGGAACACTTTTCCAATTTAAGAAAAAAAGAACGTTTCAAAGAATAGTAAATTTAATTCTAACATGTAGTAGATGGATAGTAGGTGTCATGACTCAACTGTACACTCAGCAACAACACTGTCCCCCTCATTACCTGAACTAAGAGTAACGTCTGATATGTTAGGGGCCCAGTCACTTGTAGGATTGGCTGACATTTTATATTCCTTCAAGGGTGAAGCTGTTGACTATGGAAGCCAGGGGCAAAAGAAAGTCACCTTGGCACTCACAAATCAAAGAGCACTTTCGGTTCTCAGGAGGTGGAAACTCAGCACGTGGAGGGTACTGAAATTTTTAAACAATTATACTGCAGTTTGATTGCTTCTGTGTACTACAACCTGACACTTAGGTTTTAGGAGACCTAACAGTCTGATAAAGGCACATACCATTTCATTTCCTCTTAGAAAGCAGTGTACACTTTGCCTATTTTAAGTTGGTTAACTATTTGCAATTTAAAAATTTCAGGGCTTCCCTGGTGGCGCAGTGGTTGAGAGTCCGCCTGCCAATGCAGGGGACACGGGTTCGTGCCCCGGTCTGGGAAGATCCCACATGCCGCGGAGCGGCTGGGCCCGTGAGCCATGGCCTCTGGGCCTGCGCGTCCGGAGCCTGCGCTCCGCAACGGGAGAGGCCACGGCAGTGAGAAGCCCGCATACCGCAAAAAAAATCAATAAAAATAAATAAATAAAATTTTCATACCGATATCTTTTTACGGACTTAAAAAAAAAGTTTTTGGCAAGGCGAATTTATTCAAGGAAGTTCACAGGTAGGTTTTCGTTTTTAAATCAGGTTTATCCTTTTTTGGGGGGGGGTGGGAAGGGGGCTGCTGAGAGGGAGTCTTTCTGACCACAAAGAAGTCTTCCACAAATGTCATCTGACTAAAGGCAACCTATGGACTTTGGGAAGTCAGGTGAGGACACAGAGTGATGAGCCAACACCCAGCCTCCCCCCTTCTGACCTCTCAGCACCTGCTCAACTGCAGCCCAGTAAGGGGAAACTCTTGAATACTCCCTCGAAATGGGTATAGGTTGCTCCCTTCTCCTTCAAACAAACGAATGCCAACACCACCGTTAAACTGTAGGCGAACAATTGTAGATTTCCCACGAGCAGAAAATGTTTGCCAACCAACAGCGCCAGGGTAGGGGGCAAAGGAGAGCGACCCAAGCGCGGACGCCCTCCGGAGAGGTCTGCTCATCTAGGGAGGGCGAGACTCCAGCCCAGGAAACCAGAACCCGGTTTCCGCACCACCCTGAGGACTCACACTCAGGTGCGGCGCCGTGACTGCTGGGGGAGACATGCGACCGCACCGTCGCGCCGCCCACTCCTCCTGCCCCGAATGATCCCAGCACCCAGAAGTCCCTCGGGGGTATCACTTCTAGCCCAGAGACGAGGTAGTGGCAAAACCGCGCCTCATCTCTCTAGCCCAGCCACCTGCCCGCAGGCCCGGCTCGCAGGTGAGGCGCGGACAGGTAACCGCACCTGCTCGGCCACCCCCACCTGCTGCGTCCCCTCACCCGGTCCTCCACCCCCACCAACTGGGTCGGCTCGGCTCCTCCTCGGTGACCAGGGGCGTCTCGCCCCGACCTACCTGCGTGCCTCCGGCCCCGGGATCCGGCGCTCCTCGCGGGGTGCGCCCCGCGCCGCTCCGGGCGCGCCGGCGGCGGCCCCGCGCCCGCACTTCCTTGCTGCCGGCTGCTGCGGGCTCAGCGGGAAGCCCCAGCGCTGCCAGGCTCACCGCCTCCAACCGGCTCCATTGTGACGCGGCGTGTTCCGCCGGCCAATCGGGGCGCGGCGGCGCGAACCGCTGACTAAGTTCGCGGGGGGAGAAGGAGGGGACTGGGCGGAGGCAGGAGGCGGAGGCGTTGGCCGTGCGGCGGCGGCGGTGGCGGCTGAGGAGAAGGAGGAAGGGGAGAAGAGGGCAGCAGCTGCTTCGGTAGTTGCTCCTGCTGTTAAATTTGCAGCAGCCTCGGCCCGAGTGTTTGCCCAGCTTAGGGACTGCGGGGGCCTGTGACTCACCCCTTGCTGATGGAAACAAAGCGCGGCTGCCATCACCCCGGGAGCGCGCCATGTGGCCGCCCGGCCCGCTCGGCTGGGGCTAGAAAAGCGGGGGGCTGTTTTCAAGAGACGGCAGAGGGGCTTAGGGCTATCCAGGTGCACATGCAAGGGACTTTGGAAGTACATTTATGTGTCGGACCACTGCCTTCTCACATGTGCACCCAGAGTAACTTGTTATTTACATAACGTGTTTTGAACCTGAAGGGAAGGCTCGGGTGGAGCTGCGGGAAATCCCTTTACCTTTCCTTATACTGCGTACTTAAGATGCAGGGCCGAGCCGCTGTGTGGCAGTTTACAGTTGTACCAAACTAAGCGGCTTAAGATTCTGGGCCTCCAATAGCATCCGTCTCTCTCAATATGTCGTTATCCTCGGGATGCGGAGGGAACAACGTGATAGAGGGGTCTCGCTTTACTCATAACTAGGCTTTTACTGCTAAGAAACTGCCGGTCTACCCTATCTACTGACCCGCTCTTCTCCCTCTACAGTTAAGTGGGAAAAGTTACAATGTGCCTTACAGAACAAACGAAAAAGTAATCCAAACCCAGGAATTGGGGGACAAAATTTTTATCATCCTCATTCACCCCCTACTCTCATCCCCACCCCAGATTTAAGTCAGTCTTTTTGCAGACTATCATCCTCAACACTGCGATTCAATTAGGCAACATTTATATCCTTGAGTTGCTATGGCAATCACATTACCATTAAAAACAAATGTATGGGAACCTCCGAAAGGAATAAAATAAAGACTATAAAAGGCTCAGCATTTGGAGCATATCTGATCGTTTTGTATAAACGGGAGTAAAGAAAATGGAACGACTGAGTTATATGAGACCGAGTGGTGTCAGACAGAGACTGTTGAGATTAGGACTACAATTTAAATTACCCCAAAAGGGAATAAGAGGGTTGTCTTTGTGACACCACTGCTCTATTCTCTCCTTGTCCACTCCATTCTGGGTTGGCGGCTGTCTTGGAGGAAAGGCTGAAAGAGCATTTCTTCATTTAGTCATTGATAGAGTCTTTATCGAACTTCTGAGGGTGAGACACTGTGTATGTACAGATCTGTTAAGCTAATTTAGATTTGAATTTGGTCCTCAAACTGCTTACAACCTGGAGAGGAAGATAGAAAGTATTCAGAATTAAATATGAAACAAGGAAAATGAGTGCTATGAGAAATACTGATTGGTTGTAAAGTCATGGCATTAAAAATTTTAAATGTCTAATTTTCCATATGTGTCTTTGAATGTTTGGAAAGGCATATTGTCTCCCCTTCCAAAACCGCGAACAGAGAATCCATTCTTCTATCACAGCAATATCACTACTTGTGTGACCTGGAGTAGTAACTTAACATCCTTGGGACTCAGCCTCTTCATCTATAAAATAAGAGATTAAAAACTAGATGATCTGTTAAGATTCCAATTCCAATGAGGGTATGAATAAAAAAGTGACTCCCATGCTTGGTAACCAAAGTCACCATTAGCAGGAAGTTAAAGTGCTCAAGTTCATTAAAACTGTATTAGCTCTGGGTTCATCTCAGATATGTGGCTTATGAATGTATTTATTCCAATTCTCATTACCAAAATCACCCTCCATGGTGACAACATTTATTACTGACACTGAAGAAATTGGGCTTCTGAATTTGTGATATATTGCTTCTGGGAATCCTCCTCTGAAACTGTAGCATCAAACAGGTGTTTCTCTTGTTTCTTCTTCCTTCTGTTTCACTTCATATAAGCTCCTGCTTATATCACAGGAGAAAAATGAATGACCTCAAATGCTGTTCTCATAGAACTTTAATACTCTGCACATGATTCAAGCTCATAAAGAAGAGTATTTAGTAGTAACTAGAAATTATTGGCCCTGGGTAGGCCTTTTAATGAGAAATAAAAATACTGTTTGACTTTTTATGCCTGTGCCCAGTTTTTCTACTACACTGTAATCTCTTTGAAAGCAGGACGGGTGGAGTCTTGAAATATGCTGTCCTTAGAGGAGTATCTGAAATTCTTTAAGGGACTCTGATCAATTATTTTGATCAGAGAAAGTCAATTATTCTGATCCAAGGAAATTCTAAAAGACTCAGTCACTATTTCCACAGCCAAATTCGTTGAAGTCTAAAATAGTGTTTAAAAGTCCCATCACAGATATTAAGCACTTATGTCACCATCAATATGCTAGACATCGTGGACAATACCAAAAAAGCATCAAACTTTGTCCCTGACCTCAGCAGCTCCTAAGTTAGATGAACACATAGAAAACAATCAAGTGCTACTTATGCCCCAATGAAGAGAGGGATCAGTGCACATGGTAATAGACAAAGTCTCATGAAGAAAGGGAAACTTTAAGTATTGAAAGAGAAGCAAAATTTAGAAAGACTAAATCCTATACCTTTGTCTTATCTACCCCAAATATTGTCTTAAAATGACCAATCAGGGCTCAGTCAATCTCTTTCTGGTAAGCCGAGACTGTCTAGAAGAAGCAGAAGTAGAAATACTCTATTTTCTACAACATCCCATTGAGTAGAATAGCTAGTGGTAGGTTGATCACATTCATATGAAAAAGAGGATGACTATGGACAGCACATGTGGCTGGTTCCTCTGTCGAATGACACAAATAATAGAAATAAAAGGATCACTGCAATTTGGTCATCTGGTTGTTGAACTGCATGACCCACATGAAGTAATCAACTAACTCCTGGGTTTGGCAGGTCCCTTTTGAGCTGATTCCCTGAAAAAAATAATCTGAGTGACATCAGCATTAAGCTATGCTCCCTGCGGCTGCCTTGATAAGGGTTCCATTTTCTCTTTGTCTTGAGAATTTTTATGATTAATGGAAGGCAGAATATGATCCAGTATTAACAGTTCTTTTCTAATTCTAAACTGATTTCTGATCATGAAAAATCCTCTATTTCTTTAAATTAATTAAACATTGAATGTCTGCAGTGTATAAAAGAAAGCACTGGACATCTGACAGAGGTGAGGGAGAATACCAAGATAAATATAATAATTCCTTAAAGATATGTACTCTAGTGGAGAAGATTTATCTAGATAGCATATAACATCTTAAAGGGGAGATGAGGTCGGTGGGCTATGTAGGGTTGGAGGAGAATCATATGAACTTGGGTCTGAAGAAGTTTGGCTAGCTTTAAGGTTCTAAATTGAAATATTACTTTTAACTATTTTCTGAGCATTATGGTTCAAGTTTGTTAGTTCTACCAAGACATCAAATCAGAAGAAAAGAACAAGAGCAAGAATGCATTCAGGGTTTTGCATTCTCAGAACGTTTCCCAGAATCCTCCTGGTTCAGCTGTGTATGACTGAGCATATTGTCACTGATAAAGAATTTTTATTTATTTTTGACCAAACACTTCACCATGTTTTCCCAACCTTTTCAATCTCCTGGTTGTAGAGGTTTAACATGAGCTTTCCTTGGGCCTGCGGAAAATTCTGAGAATGACACCTGAGAATGAGCTCAGTAGTGAGAATTCCAAAGATAGGATGAGTAGGACATTGCACATGTTTTTGGAATAAGGTAGCTTGACTAGAAACTAATTGCGCAGGGCCGGCTGTGCACTTCTGTGTGAGTTGATCCTTTATCATGGTCCCAGTATGGAATATTCATGACTAGTTACTCTGTGTTCTTACTACCCACTGTGCTGATTGCCCCCTCTGCCTTAAGTATACACTGCCCTTTCCTTATGAGACAGGGGCTAGGAAGATGACTTTCCAGCCTCTTCTCCAAAGGAAAAACAAGAATTCCTGCAGCAGGATGCCCAACATTCCCAGTTGATCTGTCTTCTGGGAAGATGCCCAAATATTTCTTTGGAAGCTTCCTACGCATCCCATTTAAAGACTTTGTACTGTCATCTGGGTCACATATTGGAATCCACCACACAGCAGCCAGCCAATTATTGACTCTTGTCCCTTTCCCATCCATAAAAAGAAGACTTCTAAGAAAATATTTGCAAGTGAAGCCAGACTGAAAGCTTAGAATTAAAGCAGAGCTGGTGCCCCTCAGCTCCTGCAAAGTGGTCTAAAAAAAGCCTGGAGGAGTTCTGCTAGTGGCTGAGACAATGCTTGCTGAGATCCCTGTGAGGATTCAATCTGTGTTCCCTAAACCATGTTGAAATCTGGTCAAAAAGTTTCCTGGTACTGTAAAAGCAGCTGGTATCTGAGGGTCCCCAGGTCTAACACCAGCCAGACAGTGACTCCCTCCACCAACTCCCACCCTTTTTTTCTCAACAGCTGTCTGTGTATGTGCTTCTGTGTGTGTGTGCTTCTTGGCCTAATATAAGGCCATCTGTTAATTATAATACACATCGAACACTAGCCTTCAATTCTCATATAAAATGATTCTGTAAGAGTAGGAGCTAATATATATATATATATGTGGTTTATTAAGAATTAAAAAAAATAAAAATAAATTGTAAAAGAACAAGATTCAGAGCATTTTAGAGATGGAGGAGAAAGAGATATATGCCAGAAAGAACACAGAACCTGGTGTCTTGGGTTCTACTGGTGGCTCTTCTGGCCATGAGGCCTAGGGCAAGCCACTAACAGTCTAGGCAGGAGTTTCTAATTTCCAATGTGTTTAATATATCTATCCTGGACTGTATAAGGAAAGAAGATAAGTATAGTTCACGTTTCAGATATCTCAGATTTCATTTCATTTTAATCATTTACCATCCAACAAATATTTATTCTGTGCCTACTACATGCAAAACACTATACTGGTTTTTGGGGATACACTGGTCCATGTGATAGATGTGATCTTTGCCCTCCTGGGGTCTATAGACTCCCAGCACGCCTCCAGGGAATATAAGACTGGACATGATGAATCAGTGAGGACTGACTAACCAAACTCTAGTGTGTCCCCACAGCACAATACTCTCTGGCTTTATCTCCTGAACTCTATGTACCCAAATGCAGACACACCTTTGAATTATCTGCTTCTTCTTCTACTAACTTCTCTCTGCAGACTTCTTTACATCCAATTCACCATCTGCATGAAATTGCTGTTTTTGGAGAATAGAGCAATAAGACATGTGCCCTGAAGAAGCTTAAAGTTTTTAAAACTTAAAAAAATAGAGGCAAATAGGTAGCTGGTTATATGAGCAAATATGGGGCCAAGTAGGATCTCCTAATACAGGATATTATCATGGTTCAGAACCTACAACTCAAATACACTTTATAATAGCTGTATATAACTAGGTTACCTTATGAAAAAGAATAGTAAGATAATAAACCAGGTGTCCTTTATCTCATTACAAAATTGAAGGGCAAAGGTAGTCAGGTCTTAAACTGGTAGAGGAAAGAGTGGGTTAAAGTAGGGAAGACTTCTCAGAGAAGTTCAGACCTAATGGGTAAATTACTTAGGGCTCAAAGGAAGCCTGTTGTTTTGATGAGCAGAACAGCTTTTGGTGGCTGACAAAGGCCTCTGTGTAGGTGGGGGAGTTACAGACAGTTTGATTACAAGTAAAGATGAGGCAGAAGCAAACTGAAGGATGAAAACAGATATATGGGTGGGTGGAAATTTATAATTTTATCTCCTTTGAGTGAACTCAATTGTCAAATAAAATTCCTGGATTTCCTTAACTTACTTACCAATTCAATAAGCAGATATAATATTTTGTTCTCTAGGGTTCTCAAGGACAAAATATAATTATAATACAAATAATTTCTATTTATGGACTATTTTATAGTTCATGCAAATTACTCAAATAGTGTATTATAGGCGTTTCTAAACAATATGCTCTTACCTCTATAGTCTGTATACCTAAGAGTGATGGCATCTATTAGCAGTTTCTAGCCTTGCTGAGTCACTCTGTTAATCCTCCTGCAGCTCAGTCATCATTCAGAGGCCCAAAAGGTTGAAAGTTGACAACTGCTTAACTACAGATCCCTAACATCCTCTGGAGGAATGCTGCGAGACTGTGGAACTCAGGAGGGCAAAGGTCACATCCATCACATGGACTAGTGCATCCTCAGAAACAGGTTCAGTGTTTTGAACATAGTAGGCACAAAACAAGTATTTGCTGGGTGATAAATGAAAGAGTGAAATTAAATGAAGTCTGAGACTTCTGAAATGCACATCTTCTCTATCTTGTGTATTCTAGGGTCATCTCAGGATTTAACCCCTAGCTCTGTCCACTTTAGTTCTCATATTTTAACATGTTCTTACTTGATTGAAAAATCAACAAATTTAAAAGACTGGGATTTGGAAGTGGGAAGGAGTATATGGGGGTGAGTCAAGAAGACAAGGGAATGATATACAGGTGGCAACATTCATCAAAGTTAGCTAAAAAAATTACTTATTACAAGATTACTTATTATATTTCTCATGGCTATATATGTCTTCATCTCTTCCTCCTGGTAACATATATATCCACATCGAATTGGGCCACTTTTTCCAACTTGAGTGTCTTGTGACTTTAAAGTGCTATAATATCTTAAGATTTCTTTGATAATTTTTGACCAAAGGATTGGCTTTAGAGATTCTGGAAACCATTTTGCTAGCATAAAGTAACAAGACAGTATAAAGACATGAGTCAGAAAGTCATGACTACCTTTGGAAACAGTTACTTGAATACAGCATAGTGTAAAAGCAGGGATTCTGGATTAAGACTACTTGGATTCAAATCGTGGCTTTGCCCTTATGAGCTGCTTGACGTTTGTCATTACTTAATTTCTCTGTGCCTTAGTTTTCTTGGAAAATGGGTTGTGAAGATTAAATGAATAGTATGGTTAGAGTAGCTCCAAGTACATAGTAAATCCCATATTAATCTTAGCTTTTATCATGATCTTGGGGAAGTAATTTACTGGGTTTAGAGTTTCCATGTATAAAATGAGAGGCTTTGACTAGATTATCTCTAAGGCCCTCCTGTACTTACTGTTTTCAAGTGAAGACAGTCCAGGCATTTTTCTACCATATATGTATGTGGTTAGAGATGGGGAAGTGCATGAGTAGTTAGTAAATGCTTTCCTTGACTGATGGAAGACGGGGCTATTGGGAGATTGAGATAAGTTTCTTCACTAGACTCTAAATTCCTTGAGGTTAAGAAGTATATCTTTTCCTCTTCAGGATCCCAAGGACTAACATGGTACCTGAGGGGAGTGAGTGCTCTATAAACCGTTAATGAATGTGGAATAAATGTCTGTGTCTTATGTTCCCAGGTGTGTGGGAATGGAAAAGGGTCATGACTGCTTCCTAAGCCTTTTCTAGCTTAAAGCTACTTACACAAAATATTCAAGAAACATTAGTGCTCTCTACTGGAGATATTCATAGTGCAGGAATTCATGATACATTGGATTTTTGATGGCAGATTCTGACTTGAGTTCAGAAGTCTTGGATTTTAGAAATGGAATATAGCAGGTAGACATATTTTGCTGTGTTGCAAGTACAGATTTGGTGTTATGGCATTGAGAATGGCGTGATTTGCACTAAAACCCAAGACTCTTTTCCTTGCCTTGCATTTCTGCCCTTTCTCCAGAGCACTTGTATCTACACATTTGTACAAATGTTGTGTTCTTTCTCATTCATTTTAAATAAAAACAGAGGGGTAGCATTAAATATAATATTAATGTTAAGAAAGTGAAAAGACAACCCACAGAATAGTAGAAAATATTCACAAATCGTATATTTGATAAGAGGCTTGTATTCACAGTATATAAAAACAAAACTCAGCAATAAAAAGAAAAATAACCCAATTTTAAAATGGCAAAGTATTTGAATCAACATTTCTTGGGAAAAAAAAAAAAAGATACTGATGGACAATAAGCACATGAAAAGACGCTCAATATCATTAGTCGTTAGGGAAATGCAAATCAAAATCACAAGGAGATACTACTTCAAACTCATTAGGATGACTAAAATAAAAAGAAAATGAGAGATCTCAGTAAGGATGTGGAGATACTGGAACCTTTATAACATTCCTGGTGGAATTGTAAATTGGTGTATCCACTTTGAAAAACAGCCTGGCAGTTTCTCAAAGTGTTGAACACAGAATTACTATATGACCCATCAATTCTACTCCTAGGAATATATTCAAGAGAATTGAAAACACATGGTCACAAAAAAACCTGTACATGAATGTTCATAGTAGCATTATTCATAATAACCAAAAGGTAGAAACAGCCCAAATGTCTACCAACTGATGAGTGAATAAACAAATTGTGGTATATCCATACAATGGAATATTTTGTGACCATAAGAATAATGAAATATTGATATCTGCTACAACATAAATGAACCTTGGAAACATTATGCTAAATGAAAGAAACCAGTCATGAAATGTTACATAATATGGGATTCGTTTATATGAAATGTCCAGTATAGGTAAATCCACATACACACAAAAGAAGGTTAGTGGTTGCCAGAGGTTGGGGGAGAAGGGACAGAAGGTGACTGCTAATGGGTACAGGGTTTCTTTTGGGGGTGATGAAAATGTTCTGATATTAGATAGTTATGATTGTTGCATAACTCTGTGACTATATGAAAAAAACAGCGAATTGTACACTTTAAAAAGGTGAATTTTGTGAATTGCATCTCAGTATACCTGCTGTTAAACAAAATCAATGTCCTCTAAATATACACAATTCTAGTAACCATAGGACAAAATTTCAGGCTTTGGTGGATCTTTTGAATCTGGACATTGCCCTATAAAGATTTCCTGTAGGGCTACGCCTGTCAAGGGATTTCTGGGGTTTTTTGTTTGCTTTTTTTTAACCAAAGAAATAATCTGAGATTGTGTCTTTTTAATGCCAAAAGAACTGATTAAGAAGTAACAAAAGCAATCTACAGCTTATTTTGGTTTTATCAAATTTAAACTTTTTGCCTTTTATTAAGCAAACTATTAGTTATATTAATTTTTAAAAATAGAAACTATAAAAGAATGAATCCTCTCTCAAGTATTCCCCAAACTGCATTTGGGGTCTTATAATAAATGCTGGCCAGGGCTTAAGGATGATGTGATAGGGGGAACTTTATGTAAACACACTCACCCCTCTGTATCCACAGGTTCTGCATCTGTGGATTGAATTTTAATTGGCTGTTGATTGAATTCACAAATGCAGAACCTGCAGATATGGAGGACCGACTGTACTATACCATTTTATATAAGGGATTTGAGCATCCATAGATTTTGATATCCATGGCAAGTCCTAGAACTAATACCCTGTGGATACTGAAGGACGACTATATATTTCTCTTTTCATTTCTGTCAGTTTTTCTTTCATATCTTTGGTGCTCTATTGTTAGGTGCACATATGTTTATAGTTGTTATATCTTCCTGATGGATTGATAGTTTTAGCATAATAAAATGTCCCTCCAGCTTTATGCATGGTGCATATGTTTTCATTATTTTACTTTCAATCTATCTGTAATTCTGACAATAACCTGTGTCTCTTGTAGACAGCATATATTTGGATCCTTTTTTTTAACCCAGTCTGACAATCTCTGCTTTTTGATTGGATTGTTTTGTCCATTCACATTTGTTATTAATATAATTGAATTTACACTTCCCATTTAAGTTGTTGTTTTTCTATGTCTCACCTTTATTTTTTTTTGCATTAATGCCTTCTTTTTCATTAATTGAATATTTTCTAATATTGCATTTTAATATCTTTAATGATTTTATTGCTATATATGTTTAGTTGTTTCCTTTAGGGCTTAAGATATACATCTTAACTTAACAAAAAAGGCTTCAGAATTATACCAGCAATTCCAAGGCAATGTAGAAACATCGTTCCCATATAGCTCCATTCTCTTTTCTCTCTTATTGTGGTATTACTGTTATAGGTATTACCTCTATACTGTTATAAACCCAACAATACATTGTTATAATTATTATTACTTTACATAATTTTATGTCTTTTAAAGAAGCTGAGAGAAGAAAGGAGAGCAAGTATATATGTATAGCTTTTGTTATGTCAGCCTTCTTATTTATCATTTTAGGTTCTCTGCATTTGTTCCTATGGATTCAAGTTAAGTATCTGATGTCAATTCTTAACCCAGTATGGCTTTATTCTCACCAAACTCCTGTGCTGTTATTGGCAAATATATTAAATTTCTGTATGTTATAGGCCCATCATACAATTAAATATACATTGCTTTACGCTTTTTAAGTGATTAAGAGAAGAAGTGATAAGAAACAGGCATTTATACTCTTTTATAATTACATCATTACCTTTATCAGTTCTCTTTGTTGTGTGTGTGCGCGCGCATGTGTGTGTGTGTGTGTGTGTGTGTGTGAGCTTGTGTACGCTCATGCACGTTGTATGTATTCAAATAAGTGTCTGAGGTCACTCCCTTTCAGTCTGAAGGACTTACTTTAGTATTTCTTGTAAGGCAGGTCTGCTAGCAACAGATTATTTCAGTTTTTGTTTATCCTAATATCTTTATTTCACCTTCATTTTTTTGAATGATAAATTTGCTGGATATGGGATTCTTGATTAGCAGTTTTTTAAATCTGAGGACTTAGAATATGTAATCCCATTGCCTCCAGCCCTCTATAGTTTCTGATAAGTCAACTGTTAATCTTATTGGAGTTTCCTTATAAGTGAGGAGTCATTTTTCTGTTGCTGTTTTCAACATTTTCTTTGGAAATTTTACTATGATGTGTCTATTCATGGATCTTTTTTAGTTTATCCTATTTGTAGTTTTTTGAACTTCCTGGTTACGTAGGTTTATATTTTTTCAGTAAATTTGGGAAGTTTTCAGCCATTAATTTTTCAAATATTTTTTCTGCCCCTTTCTCTCTCTTGTTCTTTTTCTGGTACTACCACTACATGTCTGTTGGTATACTTAATAGTGACCCACATTTCTCTGAGGCTTTGTTCATGTTCTCCTCTCTGTTCTTTGAATTACATAACTTCTATTGATCTATTTTCAAGTTCTTTAATTTCATCTTCTGCCAGTTTAAATTTACTACTGAGCCCATCTAGTGAATTTTAAAATTTCAGTTATTTTATTTTTCAACTCCAAAATTTCCATTAGGTTCTTTTAACTAATTGCTATCACTTTATTAATGTTCTCTATGTGATGTGACATTGTCATCATGCTTTCCTCTCTTCTAAAATCATTGTTTCCTTCAGTTCTTTGAACATATTTATAATGGCTTCTTTGAAGTCTTTTTCTGATAAATCTGACATCTGGTCACTCTTACAGGCAGTTTTATTGCTTGCTTCTCTTCTGGTATACAGGTCATATTTTCCTGTTTATTTTTCATGTCTCATAATATGTTTCTGAAAATGAACATTGTAGATAACATATTGCAGCAACTTTGGATACTGGCTCCACCTCTCCCCTCCTCTGGGGCTGGTTGCTGTTGTTAGCTTGTTTAGTTGTTTAGGAACTGACTGGGTTATTTTAGTGAAGTCTATTCCTTGCCCCTCCTCCTCTGCGCACTAAACACATATAAAGTTTGTGATGTTTTTCCTCGGGGGTTCATCCTTGGATGTGCCCAGTCACTCTGGGATAGCAAGGTTTTAGCGGGATTGTTTGTCTGATTACCTGACCATACCCACCTGTGAAACTCCACTAATGGCTGGTTAACTGCTCTATTGTTTGTAACAGTGCCCTGGGGAATAAATTGCTTTACACATTAATCCAATCAAATTCAGGCTCCTTTGAAGTGATAGTTCCTGATAGTCAGTGTTTGAGGTTTATTCAGATTCTAGGAGGGTTCTTGCAGCTGTTTTCTTATTTTTCTCCAGCAACTATTTGTCTTATCATTTAGCCTACATATCCTCAAGTAATTTATCAATCTCCTTCCAATTGCCTCTAACCAACAATTCTACTGTTTTTTTGAAAGTACCCTTAGGCTTGAACTTCACATGCTGTTTCAGATAAAGTTGATTCCTTTGGGGAGAGAATTTGAGCTCTTTGTTCTATGACGGCCTTTATGACGGCCTTTTCTCCCAGGCAAAATCTCTGAGTCACAACTCTGGTGCTGGAGTAAGGAACTATAGCTCAATTCTCTCTAAGTGACACCCCAGATCAAAGAACTAAGTGCTCAGTGGATGTGGGGGCACAGCCCCAGATGTCCTTGTCTTGTTTCCCTTGGCATAAACCCCCTGTCCTCAGGGCTGAGGCAAGAGCAATTGGGACCTTGGTGTCCTACCATGCCCAAGGTAGAACCTTTGTCTCATGAGTGGGAGAAGGGAACCCCCACCTCTTGGCTGCACTTATCCAGAACTTCACCTCAGCAACATGTAGCTGGGGGCAGCATGAGAAATGCTGATGTCTTGTCCCTCCCAGGAAGATAGGCTTCCAATTGGGAGCTGGGGGGAGTCAGAAACTTGTGTTCTCAGCTGTACCAGTCTGGGTGGAGTTCCCATCTCATTGAGCTGGGAATGGTGAGGGATAGTATGGGTCTTGGTTCAAATACCACAGACTCTTGTAGTTTCATGGAGTTTTAGTAAATATACTTGAGTAAATATTTCCTCACGTGCTGTATGCCTATAGGGCCATTTCTATTTTTGTATGCCCACATGGCCAACTACTTTTAAATGGCTGTTTAAAAAATACTTTTCATCAGTTTTGCTGAGGAGTGAGTCTGAGTTGCACACTGTCATGCCAGAAGTGGAACCAAGAAGGAGAAACTGATCCAGTATAGATTAGCATTGTCTTTAGCTGAGTGCTTGAAGTATTTGTGGTTGCTAGTGGAAGGCCTAAGATATATTTGTAATACTACTACTACTACTAATTTTCTTAGGTTAGTATCCCAGAGGCAAAGCCTAAGATAGTAGTTCCTGTAGATGATTGGTTGATTGAGTCCTCTCAGAAGAAATCTTTAGAGAAGTGGTGACATGGGAGAATACAAGTTCCCAGGCATCCCTCAAGGGAGCTGGTGTGATCCTGTCTAGCAGCCAACACTCACAGCATCTAAGGATGGATACTGTGTAGTAAAGAGACTCAGAGTAGAGTTCAACAGCAGCTGCTGTAAGAATCTAAATCAACCTCATGAAAGTAATTGTAGTAATAGTAATAAAAATAATATAACAGCTACTTTTACTGGCCACTTTCTGTCTTTTAAGAAAGCTTACACTTACTATCTCTAATTCTCATGACTACACAGTAAATTAGATATGACTGTCATTTCTACAGATGAAGAGATCAGACCTGACCTGTTCGAGGTCACTCAGCTTGGTTGTAGATATTAGTCTCAGATGCAACGTGTCTGACTCCAAGGCCTGTCCTCTGTCCATTATCTATACGAAACTGTCCAAGAAGAGGTAAAGAAACAAGGAATGAAAGAAAAATAAAAGGAAAAAACAGAGAAATAGTAAGCAAAAAAGCAGAGGCATGCCTGGGAGTGCATACCAACAGCCCCAGTAGCTATTCATTAGCACAAATACCCTTGGTTTTGGCCTAAGCCTTCTGGGGTCAGCCTCGTCAGGGCTCAACAATGCTGAAATCTCTTGGTTAATATCATCCAAGGAGTGAGAATTTTGGGGAGAATGTACATGGGCCCATTACCCACTCAACATGCTTAAATTATTTGGTTTAGCAAGGAGCAGAGCTATTTCTCTAAAACAAGAATCCCACATGGCAATATTTTCCTTCAAATTAATTGGCAGTGGAGAGACTTCAAGTGGCCCTACATACACCCTAAGCCCCGTTGTGGTTCAAGTGCTAAATGTTTAGGTGCTCTGTGAACATCAATTTAAACAGCATCCTGCAGCGATTTATTCCAAAGGAGCCAGATTTTTGTAAATAGAGGATACATGCACCTGGTCTCTTTTCAATAAGTGACAATGTGATATTTCTTAACAAGACTAATGTGAAAGAAGACTTACAGGTCGAGCCATACTCATTGTTAGGTGCAATAAATGCTTTCTTTTTACACTGAAGATGTTTCGTGAAGTAGATCGTAGAGATCATTTCAAAGCCTTTCCTTTTTTAGGTTAGGTTAAAGAGAAATTGTCATTCGGTTAGAATACAATTCTACTTAAATAATAAGTTAGGCATCTAACTAAACTGATCTATGCCAGTGAACAGTGTAGTTGAAGTTAGAAATCACTTTCTCACTTTGTCTTGCTAATTTAAAACATATTAGCATATAAGTAACTTTCTCAATAGCACCTGTGACTCCAAATGGTGTGCCATTTGAGTATCCCAGAAATATTGGAAAGTGGTGATTTTTATCTCGAAACAGGAACACTCCTAATCTCCTAAAACAGAAGTTATGCTTTCAGACCTAGAAACACCAATGCAAACTGACAAGTTAATAACTCCAACAACAAAATTACAAAGACTTCACTGGCATATGAATAGTGTGGAAGTTATAACAAACACACTTGAGAAAAATTTAGATTTATTATATTCAAACAAAATCCTTTCAAAGTTTAGTCTCACATCTGCTTTTTCAAAGCCAGCCATGATTGGTAACATGATTGAACCATATTTCTAATCCCTTGGGTTTCACATCGTTTTAATTTGTTATGCAAGAATATTTTTTAGCATATGGCATTTCAATATTTTTTAAGGTTTCTTATAGCAGTTTCTAGGAGAGTTTAAAACTAAATTTTCCTTGGAAAATGATTCCTTATCTGTACCAGTAGAAATAGATTCAGAAATCACAGCTGGATTAGGCAGAATACATGAAGCAATGTTACTAATGACTGATATCTGTTGCTAGAGGACCACTTCTGATGTTTAATTCCTTACAAAATCAGACTGATCTGTGATTCACTATTATTTTTTATTATTATTTTGATTTTATGATACAACTAGAACAATGGACAGTACTTTAAGACATAATCCAAGAGGAAAATAACCTGTACTCTGCATACACCAATTTTTAATATTTCTATGTGTAATATTTAATATTTAATATTTCTATTTCTATGTGTTTTCTCTCAGATGTATTCCATTTGCAGTGACCCTGTATTCGCCTTCAATGCCCCACAAGTCCAGACTCTCGGTAGAGCGGATAAGACCTTCTCCGTGCTTTCAGTCTTATTTCTCCTCTTGCTAACCCTTAAAAGTCTGCCCCAGTTAAATCAATTCAAGAAGTGTCAGTGTCCGACAATAGCTTAATATTTGTTAAAATCAACAGTCACAAAAAGTCATTAAGCATCTACTATGTACTAGGTGAAGTATATGCTTATATTCCATGTTATAACTACACATGCTCATGCACACGCACACACAAACACACCCATCAGGCAGGTCCTTTCCATGGAAAACTAAAATGTAACAATGGCCCCATTATTCCAAAAAAAAATCAAATATTATTCCTGACAAGAGTATGTTTTTATTTTTTTATTTTTATTTAAAGGAACTCTTTATTTATTTATTTATTTATGGCTGTGTTGGGTCTTCGTTTCTGTGCGAGACCTTTCTCTAGTTACGACGAGTGGGGCCCCTCTTCATCGCGGTGCGCGGGCCTCTCACTATCGCGACCTCTCTTGTTGCGGAGCACAGGCTCCAGATGCGCAGGCTCAGTAGTTGTGGCTCACGGGCCTAGTTGCTCCACAGCATGTGGGATCTTCCCGGACAGGGGCACGAACCCGTGTCCCCCGCGTTGGCAGGCAGATTCTCAACCACTGCACCACCAGGGAAGCCCAAGAGTATGTTTTTAAATACAAAATATAATAAGTATTATGCAATACTCTTTTTCAAAGTCTATTGACATTGATGAGTAAATATATAATTATAGGCTTACAAAGAACTAAGAAGAGACATATCCCATTTTAGGCAAGATCTTCATATAGGATCCAGAAACCCAGAATTACAAAACAGATTAATTAGGGGTGATTATTTTTTCCAAGCAAGGGTGCCACCTCACATGATTCTTTTAAAGTATGAACTCTGATTTAAAATATTTAATATTTCGATTTTAAAATTTCATATTTGTGCACTAGCTTTACCCGTAATCATTTCAGAGGCATAGATTTACCTCTCTGAGCTACTTCCTGAAAAATATATCCACCTGGACAGAGAGCTAAATTTAGGTCAAATTACTTTTTAAATTTAAAAACATTGTATTTGATTGTCTTGGAACATTGAAGGTAGAGAAGAAAGAAGCAGAGGTAACTAATATTTATTTAATATTTAATTTTTCCAGACTCTTTGCAAGGTGCTCTGTGTCCTGCTTAGCATCAACAGTTTTTGAGGTGAGTGTTCCTATTCTTACTTTGTAAATCAGAAACAGAGGCCCACAGATAACCACGGTAATACAGCTAGTAAGGACTGAAAAGAAGTTTACATTCCAGAGCCATAGGACTCCATAGTGCATGCCTTAAAAACAAAAACAAAAACAACCCAGTTTATCAACCATAAAAAAAAGCAACTTAAAAAAGATCCTTGATTTTGGAAGAAAATAGTATGAATATTTTTTGAGTACAAAGGCCCACATTGTTATACTCCAACAACATGTAAATTAACTTTTCTAGTTAGCTTGCTTTAAGGTAAAACAATTTAGGCCCTAGCGAATTGTGGATTTAATCTCTTGAAAGATACTGAAAATTTACCAAGCATGAAGAAAACAATTCATAGTACACTGGCATATTAAATGCTCAGTTTTTATGAGCAAGTCATGCCAAATATAAGGTAATTTTAGCCATTGAAGTCTGTCTTTATGTAAATAGATGTCTGCTCTCACGGGTGCCACCCCGGCAATACAGATGGGCTATTTGTTGCCTGGTGCCAGGCTGTAGAAAGATCTTAGAGTACCACAGATTGGTCTGCTGTTTGAGTTGGAACTGAACCAACTACCATATGATAACTGCAGTCATCTATTTTGATAGTCAGTTCTCTTCATTAGTATTCATTTTTGCTCTGGGGATTCAGCTCTCACACTAAGGGTGGGTCCCTAAAAGCATCTGGTTTCCCCCTTCCATATCACTGGCTTTGGATATTTTATTAATTGCAGTGCGAGTTGGCATCATTTACTAGTTTCAAATACTCTTCAAATGCCATCAGTATAATAATCCTTTGTTCCTTCTTTGTGAAAAAAAAAAATCACAGGGTTCCGAATCTCTGGCCCATTACGATGCTGTATTTTATTTCATTTTTGATATGGAGTGAGCATAGCCAATCTCTCAGAATGTGGTGAAAGATTTTTACTGCGTGACTACAACATTTTTCTTGTATGATTTCTTTCCATACTGACTTTCCTTTAATCCATCCTGTCTATTCTTGGAACTCCTTCTACTGCTTCTCTCCAACTTTCAACTCTTTTTCAAAGTGATAGATGTCACATCCATGCTACTTCAGAACTTTCATGTATCCATGTTCAAGTAATGCCTTTCACCACCTTTACACTACTATATGAATATGAACCAAGAGGACTCAGGCAACTGAGGGATCTAGGTTATGAAGTGCCTGGTTTATCGTTTTCTTGACTCACCCTACCTCCAGAGTAGGAGTAAAGCTTGGAAAAATACTCAAATTAGATTCATGAAAATTCTGAAGTGGCATAGAGGTGACATCTATTATTCTGAATGAATCCTATACATTAAAAGCATCAGAGTATCCTATAGCATGCCAGTGTGGCAGCATACTGAACCCTGCCTCAGAGTCTGCAAGACCTAGAAGCCCCATGAGATACAGAGAATGACAGAACTTCAGATGACACATCAGATGTCAGCACATATGCTGCCCTATCTTCTGCAAGCAACTACATTCTGGGTCTTGAGATGGAAACACTAAGATTCATTTATTCCTTGTTCTACTCCTTTATTCACACAAACCTTTATTGATTGCTTACTATGTGCCAAGAACTCTGCTAGGAACAGAGCTCACAATCCTTTTCTTGGCATCATGGTGGTCTTTTCCCTCCTATCCCCACAAATCACAATGGTACCACAGTTAAGTATTTGCCGAGCATCTGTGCTGTGCTAGGCACTGTGCTGGTTATTTACATAGTATCTCTCATCATCATCATAATCTTGCATGGGAGATAGTAATATTCCCACTTTATAACTAAGGAAACTGAGACTCAGAAAGACTAGTTATCTTCTCAAAGTAAGTGGTGGAACCTAGAATCCAAGAACCCTAGTTTGGTTGGACTCCAAACAGCTGTACTACAGCTCTTTTCCCCAATAGGCTGTAGAAAATCCTCCTGCACTGAGAGTTAAGGTGCTCAGCGCGCCAGACCAGACATCTCCCGCAGCACTTTGGAGCAGTTCCAGCTCTTGTCCAATCAGGACTAAGTTCAGGCTTCCTTCCCTCTCTAGGGTTTTGGCAACTGAAGGCTCTTCTCCTGAAACCAGTCTTTTTCTCTTGTGTCTCTTGCCAACGGTTGTCTAGTTGCCTAGTTAGCAGATTCAACTCTTATTTTCCTCTTTATAGCCCTTCTCACCTGTGTATCAACAAATTTAAAGTCACTTGTTCTCACTTGTCTTTCCTTTTTCTAAAATGCACTTAGTCTTTTCCTCTATGTGGTTAAAGTTTTTCTGTCATTTCCTAGATCTATTTAATGCTTTATTTTCTGGTGAATGTGTACATCCAATTATCAATTCTTCCCCCTCCTATCCCGTGCTGCTTCCTTGCAATCTTACTTAACTTATCAAGCCTGGTATCTGCTGCTTCTGAGCAAGAAATATTAGGCAAGTTGTCTCACCAGTATGTGCCTCAGTTCCCTCATTTGTACAAGGCAATAGTACCTACTTCATAGAGTTGTTGTAAGAAATAAATAAAATAATACAGTACTTCACAATGATTGGAACTTAGTAAGATATAAATGTTAACTGTTGTTATCGTTGAGGTTTAGTAGCGCATGTCAATTCTTTTCATCAGAATAGGCTCATAGGAGGGACAAAGACCTGGCAATAAACCCACCCACAGGGGAGCTGGCACCTGAGGCATGTGCTGGGCTGGAGGTTTAAGCTGTTGGGTAAGCACATGCTTTCTGACTTTCTGAGGGCTGAGTCAGATTCAGTCAGGCAAATAGTTGGTAACAGAATTGACAATGATGTAGCAGGGAGTTCTGGCATTTGAGAAGATACAGCAGTGAAGACTTGAAGATTTGTCAAGTGATATGAAGGCTAGGTTCTCCAGGCTGATTTCCAGGACAGGCCCCCAATCCTTTGGAAAGGACCTTTGAAAGAAGTCCTGGTAAGGAACTGGAATATAGGCGAGTAATCAAGAACTTGGAGATGGTCAGAAGCCCACTGTAAGCCACGGAGGTAGATGTGGGACTTGGGAATGCAGTGAAGGTCCAGATATCAGATGTGGGGCCTCACACCAGAGTCAGATTCAGAATAGAATAGAATAGAATAGAACAGAATGAAATAGAACAGAGCAACATGGGGCTCTGGGACGAGGGGCTGGGGCAGTCCTAGGCCAGGACTAGGGACCCAGCCAGCTGGTGAGGACTTGGATCCAGACCCAGCGATTCTGGGTAGGGATAGATATAGAGATAAGAAACCAGGCTGAGCTGGATCCTTTATAAATCTAATATTTTATTAGTCTATATTAGATATAGACACCCTGAGAGTTTAGATAAGTATGTATATGTAGGTACCTTGATTTGGTGTTAATTAACTTCTTATTCTGCTACTACTGCGAAGTATCATAGAAATAATGAAAAATAGATGTGAAGGTGATTTTTAAGTTTGCAGGCCCCTCACTGTTGTGGCCTTTCCTGTTGCGGAGCACGGGCTCCGGACGCGCAGGCTCAGTGGCCATGGCTCATGGGCCCAGCTGCTCCGCGGCATGTGGGATCCTCCTGGACCGGGGCACGAATCCGTGTCCCCTGCATCGGCAGGCGGACTCTCAACCACTGCGCCACCAGGGAAGCCCAAGTTTTTTTTTTTTTTTTAAAGCTTTTTAAATGTAAGGAATTGTGGCTGTTATTTATAATCATACCTTTTCACAACAGCAATGAAATTTTCCATTTAAATTCTTGTTTTTCTTCATAATCTAGCCTGAATAATATTGCCATTAAAATAAAAACAACTGGTATATTGAATAAGCATAGTTTGAGGGATATAATAAGAAAAGCAATTTTATTTTTGTCTCCCACTGATACTTTAAAGTGTATTCAGTAAGATAAATGTTTTTCCTGCTGCTGGATAAAAGCTCGAGGGGACTTAATGACAGAAAGTCCCATGGTTGCTTTAATTTGCAAAACAGAGCTTGATTCAAAAATTATAATGTCTAGGCTAAATTTTAGTTTCATTTGTAGGCAAGAATTCCTTCCCCTTTCCTTCCGCCTCCCATCGCTAGCTGTCTCCTTGCAACCTTGTAAGGGAGGGATTATGGGTTGCTTGTCCCACCTAAGCAGCCTCAGGGACAGACAAGAAGAGGACCAGAAAGTTCTTGCTTAACTGGTATTTTCATTCTGTCTCTTTACTCTCTGGGCCTGGTTGATGTTTAAAGCTGACATTCTGTCTCTGGGGCCATTCTGATTTATTTGACAGCTCACCTGCTGGGCCTCTCTGACCTCCACTCCACAATGTGGGCCGTGCCCCTCGTTTGCTGACTACTGGCTCCCTCTTAGCTTCTAGATTTTCAGCAGTCCACTCAAGCCCAGATTCTGTTGGGATCTCTTGCCATCAGGCCAAAGCCCTGTTTGAACAGATGGGAGCACTTTTAAAATGATTCCAGGATGAGAGTCTACCTGTAGTCAGTCTCTGTTGATGAGCTAACAGCAGCCAATCTCTTGGATGTCTCTGTCCTGATACCTCAGGCCAGCAGCGATAGCATCCAGCCACAGTCCTCAGACTTGTCACACCCCAGTCCAGCTTGCTTCCACAAGTGCAGGGAACACAGATTGTCTCCCAGAGTCTCCTTCAGGATTTCCTCGCCTCATTTGAAGAAGGAAAAAGCTCTTTTCCATAGGTAAAACTCCGTTATAACTCCACCCTCTCAGTCTGCCCTCAACCATTTATATCATCGAAGTGGGTCAGAGGTTTTAAAGGTACCAAAATTGGTTCTCATAATTTTCTTTGAAAATATATATATGGTCTGGCATCTCACTTTGGAATTCAATATCTATTGTATTGTCATGCATGAGACAAAATTTCCAGTTTGATATCCTACCATATAAACAAAAATGTATCAGTCAAAGAAGCTTCTCAACTATTTATGTGTAGGATACAGAGAAATTAGAGTTCATTAGGCCATAGAATCACTGGGAAAAATAAGAATCCTTACTTATTCTAAGGATTCTAAGGATCCTTACTTATTCTTATACTTGGAGTTCCAAGTCCAAGTATCTCCTGATCATAAGAGAACATGGAAAGCACGCTTGCCCTTTGCTCCCAGTGCACTTGGTATATCATCACTATCATTGCTCTCACCATTGTACTTTTACATTTACTAGATTTAAAGATCCTGGAGAATAAGGACATGTACCTATTTTTCCTTGTATTTTTGGTACCTAGCATAGTATTTGGGATATTGAGGAAACTTAATAAAAGTTTACTAAGCTAACTTAAAGAGATATGGATTTCTCCTTGGGCTCTGATGATAACTGGGTGAGTCGCATAGGAATGCGGTATTCCTGTTTCCTAGGCTCCTTATCAGTAAAAAGGGGAAACTGCTGTTATGCTAATTAAAAAGATGAAAACTATTAAAAATGACCTGAAAACAAAGTGATTTCTAAATGCTAGTAATTACTTCCATTATGCCCTATCTCTTGCTGCACCATTTCTATAGATGTGCTGTCAAAATGACCTAGAATCTCAGATTTTGCCAGGCTTGTTGGTCGACGGGGTGACCTCTGTGTTCCTCTACAGGATTTCTTTCTTTTTTAAAAAATTTTTTGGCCATGGCGCATGCGGCATGCGGGATCTTAGTTCCCCCACCAGGGATCAACCCATGTCCCCCTGCAGTGGGAACATGGAATCTTAACCACTGGACTGCCAGGGAAGTCCCAATATAGGATTTCTTGATTTCACGGTCCTTGATAAGTCTTTATTTATTATGGATAAAATGAAAGAAGCTAAGGCAGCTTTTGAACTGAATTATACTTTTTGTTTTGTTAACCATGAAAGGTCATAGAGTGACATCAGAAGTGGTAGGAATAGCACATAGTCAATTTTTTTTTTTTTTTGCGGTACGCGGGCCTCTCACTGTTGTGGTCTCTCCCGTTGCAGAGCACAGGCTCCGGACACGCAGGCTCAGCGGCCATGGCTCACGGGCCCAGCTGCTCCGCGGCATGTGGGATCCTCCCGGACCGGGGCATGAACCCGCATCCCCTGCATCGGCAGGCGGACTCTCAACCACTGTGCCACCAGGGAAGCCCCTACACATAGTCAATTTTTGAAACATCTTTTTTAGAAAAAAAAAACCCTGGAAAACCAAGAGTCCCAGTCTGTTGTTCATTTATGCTTCTATGAAATAGGCCCATCCAATTCAGCATATGTCAATGTATTTCTCATCTAGTGTTATATAAAAAACTACCTCAAACCTTACCAGCTTAAAACAACAAACATATTTATTGTTTCACAGTTTCTGTGGGTCAGAAATCTGTGAAAGGCTTAAGTGGGTGGTGTTTCTCAAAGTTTCTCATGTGGCTTCAATCAAGGTGTCTGCCAGGGCTGGAGTCATCTGAATCTTAACTGGGTCTAGAGAATGTGTTTGGCTGACAGCTACAGCTGTTGGCAAGAGGCCTCAGTTACTCTCCTTACCGGTCCTCCATAGGATTGCTCATGACCTGGCTCCCCACACAGTGAGTGGTCTAAGAGAGAGAGAGAAAGAGAGGCAGGAAGTGTGGGTGGTGGGTGAGGAGACAGAGGAGAGAAAACAATTCCCAAAACAGAAGCTTTAATTCTTTATAATCTAGTTTTGGAAGGAACATGCCACCACTTCTGCCATATGCTCTTGGTCACACAGACCAACGCTGGTACGGAATGGGAAGGCACTACCCAAAGGTCTGATACCAGGAGGTGGGGATCACTGGGATTCGAGGAAGCTGGTTATGGTAACGTGTCCTCTGGCCCCCACTGGTTCACTTCCTCTCCTACTCTCACCTCCTCCCATGGCCCCCATTGCAGTATCCAGAATCTCATCATTTAATCAGGTCCAGGTGTGGATGAGGCTCCTTGGGTGTATTTTCTTAGGTATAGTAACCTAGATCTATGTATTTGTGAACTAAAGAAACAAGGATCGGGCTTCCCTGGTGGCGCAGTGGTTGAGAGTCCGCCTGCCGATGCAGGGGACACGGGTTCGTGCCCCGGTCCGGGAAGATCACACATGCCGCGGAGCGGCTGGGCCCGTGAGCCAGCCACAACAGTGAGAGGCCGGCGTACCGCAAAAGAAAAAAAAAAAAAAAAAAGAAACAAGGATCTGTCCCTCTCAATATTACTCAGTCATAAAAAAGAATGAAATAGTGCCATTTGCAGTGACATGGATGGACCTAGAGATTGTCATACTGAGTGAAGTAAGTCAGACAGAGAAGAACAACTATTGTATGATATCGCTTATATGTGGAATCTGAAAAAAATGGTACAAATGAACTTATTTACAAAACAGAAACAGAATTACAGATGTAGAAAATATTCTTATGGTTACCAGGGGAGAAAAGGGGGTGGGGAGGGATATATTGGGAGATTGAGATTGACATATATGCACTACTGTATATATAATAGATAACTAACTAATAAGGACCTACTGTATAGCTCAGGGAACTCTACTCAGTACTCTGTAATGACCTATATGGGAAAAGAATCTAAAAAAAAGTGGATATATGTATATGTATAACTGATTCACTTTGCTGTACAGCAGAAAGTAACACAACATTGTAAATCAACTATACTCCAATAAAAATTAAAAAAAAAAAAGAATCTGTCCCTCTCAAAACACCCAGTGATCACTGGTGTGAAAAGCACAGGATAACTGCTATAGACATTTCTGTACAAAAAGGGGGAACTGGGAGTCACTGATCAGAGCAGTTATAAAATCCAGTCAGACATGGTAGAAGTTCTTGATTAGGTCTCCAGGCCTGGAAATACTTCATCATGGCTCTCTATGCCTTTCTCTGGCCTTCTGGCATTGCCCTCTGAGCAATGCTTCCTTTGTCATGAAAGATAGTGTGTGTTTACAGCTGAGCAGTTTTCTCAGCCTGCTTCCTTCCGGTGAAATTTTTGTAGTCCAAAGGCCACTTTTCATATTGTACTGATTCTGTCCCTCTCAGGCCAAGCTGATAAGGTTTCTGAATGTGTAATTCTTTTAAAAACATTGTGGATTTTCTGTGAATCTTATTAAGTTGAACCATTAGACAAAAAGCCATACCTACAAATCCTTTCAATGGAGCCCTGGCTCATCCTTGGTTTTTTTCTGAGAAGGCTGAGGAACAATACCCTTAAGCTTTCCAGAGGCCCTATTGTTTGATTGAGAGCATCCGTGATACACACTGTAATTCTCCTCAGAGAGTCTTTTTCTGATTAAATCACACTCTGAGGAACCACCTTTGATGATCCTGAGGTCTAAACAAAAGACTTTTCAGTCTCTGGTTTCATATTTGACCCGTTTCCACTCCCCCCCCCCAGCAGTGCTCTGGATTTGTTCTTTGCATAGAAGCTGTTTCTTAATCTTAGGATCATTTGCCATCGTGAAAAGCTAAGAACTTTCAAAATCATTGATTCCTGGCTCCTTTGTGTTTATCAATTCTTCCTTTAGTTTATATCTCTCCTCCTGCCTTCTACTTTAAGCAGCAAAAAGAAGGCAGGTAGCACTTTTAACACTGCTGTTGGAAATCTCTGTGTCACCCAGTTCATTAGTTACATTTTTTTCTTACATTTAACACTTTTCATATAACTATGTGCAACACTGTTTCTGAGCTTTCTGCTATTAAAATGCAAAGCTCTTCTTGATTCTATGTTCCAATAACAGTTGCTTCGCTTTCTTATAAGCCCTCACTCACTGCCTTATCAAACACTACAAGGCATCTATTAACAGCTACTTCAAGGCACTTTAGGCTTTCATTAATGCTCTCTTCAATGCCCATTGCCCAGTTCCTAAGCCATTCCCACATTTTAGATTTTTGTTATTGCAGCATCCCATTTCCAGATACCAAAATCTATACTAGTTATCTATTGTGTACTACACTACTCTCAAACATAACAACTTTAAATAACAAATATTTATTATCCCACTGTTTGCAAAGGAAGCTTGGAGCAGCTTAGCTGGATAGTTCTGACTCAGGATCTCTCACGTGGTTGTAGCTGAGCTATCAGCTGGGCTGCAGTCTTTGGAGGCTCGGGCGGGGTTGGGGTTCATTTTCTAAGCTCATTCCAATGGCTTTTGGCAAGAGGCTTCTGTTCCTCCTTACATGGGCCTCTCCACAGGGCTCCTCATGACATGGCTTCTCCCAGAGTAAGTGATCCAGGAGAGAAAAAGCACATTTGCAAGGAAGAGGCTGCAGGTTTCTTATACTCTAATCTCAGAAGTGAATCCCATCATATCTTCTGTATCCAAATCATTAGATGTTAGTCATTAAAACTAACCTACACTTAAGCTTTACCTCCTGAAGGGAGAAGGTTCAAAGAATTTGTGGGCATACTTTTAAAACCACCACAGGCAACATGCTGACTGGGGAAGACAGTTTTAGATGGTTTTAATTTCTTTGATTCCCAGTAGTCTGATTTTAAGATATAAAATATCTTAAAGTAACCCAATCCCCTAAAAAAGAAGACTTAAGTAATATTAGCTATATACATTAAAGGAATTGGTCATTAAATTTCACAATCTAGTTGAGGCAAAAAAGAAAAGGAAAAAGAAATCTTGCATGTGTGGCTAATTTGTAAAGCATTGACATCAATGAACTGAGCATATTGTATTAGCAGTGAAAATGGGCAACTCCTACTGATGACTTTATCTTGTGGTTCAGATTTGTGGTTAAATAATATGTGGTCAGAGGTCTTTCATCACCTACCTTGTCATTATATACACTTCCTCTTTGTTGATAGTTAACTTTGAACAATCAATCCAGTCCAATCTAAATAAGTCTTTTTTAGAGAAAATTCATGAATCTGAAAAAATATATAATAAATGATATAAAAGCCACAATTAAATATTATTAAAGATATGGAATAGATATAATTGTACCACTTAGAGAGGTACAGAATTGTTATAGAACCTTGCTAATTGTAATTTTCTTTCACCTTTTACATTTTCTTACATAGATGCAGAGCAAGGTAGTGTCAGTTCAATAAATACAGGCAACATTCAATGATCATAAAGGGTTGGAATGGTTCTAGAACAGTTGTATTTTCATATATTGTTCTGGTAGGAACTGGAGTTCACTAGGAGAATTGAGGATAGGAGAAAGAAGCTTATTCCACTCTTCCTTAATATAACCACATGAGCTGTCTGAGTTAAGTATTCAACATCGGGTCCTGAAAATGGAAAAGAGGCCTATACATTAAGTAGAGTTGGCAAACAGGAAAAATACTGCCATTCATTACCTCTTTTTCTTAATTTGCCCTTCTTGGCCCTGGACAGAAAATTGTATGGGATTTGGAGTGGCTGAAGCTAGTGATGAAGATGATGTTAGTGATTTCTCTCTTAGCCCTGAATGGCCATTGATCACAAAGACTTGGAATCAGCTCATTCTGCACCTCACAGCTCCCTTTTGTGGCCAAAACTTAATTTTCTGGCATAATTTCTCTGCTGTTTCTCACAGACCCCTCTTTTAGAGTTACATCGAAAACAAAGGATTATTTCTTACTCTTTACTTACTCCTACAACCAACTCATTAGAAGGCGGAAAACCTAATTATTATGAATTCACCTGCTTTATGTGCTCAACAGTTGTAGAAACCAAGACATCCTTGTCAACACTGACTGGTTGGATTGTTACCATTGCCCTCTTGTACCTAGAGTCCATACAAGACTTTAAGGCTTGTTCTATTGTTGTTTCCTCAATGCATGATAATTATAAGTAGAAATTTATGAAATCCCTGTATAAGTACGTTGACAAAGTCATAATCTTATAGGAGATAATAAAATGGATAAAGTCTCGGGACTTCCCTGATGGTCCAGTGGTTAAGACTCTGCGCTCCCAGTGCAGGGGGCATGGGTTCTATCCCTGGTCGGGGAACTAAGATCCCACATACCATGTGGTGTGGCCAAAAAAAAAAAAAAAGAATAAAATTAATAACTTCCATGATTATGATATTTGTGTATATGGAACAAACTACAGCTACCAGAAGTAGATAATGTCATTAGAAAAGTAAATTAGAATTAGAATAGTATTAGAAAAGACATCTGATGGTGATTTGTAATGGTAATAAAAGAGGAACTTCCTAAACATCAAACTTAAAAGGCTCTAGTGTGCTCATTTTCTAATAGATTTCTATGATTATCATAGCAGAGGCTATGTATCATCATTAATATTTTGTCAGATAATTTTTTTAAATGAATTCACTTTCCACTGTAGAACTATAATAAGCAAAAGTAAAGGAATACTTTTTCCATATTTCCATTTTTAAATTAAAAAATAGAATTAAATATGACAATTCAGAAAAATGAACAAATTATTAGTGTTCAGCTCAATAAACTATCACAAAATAAACTTACTGGGTAATCACCACCCGGGCCAAGAGACAGAGTATTGTCTTCATTCTTCTCTCAATCAATGCCTCCTTCCTTCTTTCCCAGGAGCATACATTATCCTGATTTCTAGCATCATTTTGGCTGTTTTAAAAGTTTACATGAAAGTAATAACAAAGCATGTATTTATTCTTCAGTGTTTGGCTAATTTTGCTCAACATTATATTTGTGAGTCATCAATGTTGTGGTGAGCTAGAATTCTTTAATTTTAATTGTTATATACTATTCCATTTTATGGATATTACTATGCAATTATTCATTTAATATTGGTAGACATTTGAATTATTTCCAGTTTAGGGATACTAGAAATAATGATATTAGGAATGTTCTTGGGCACGTCTTTTGGTGCACACATGCATGCATTTCTGTTGGCTATAAATCGAGGAGTGGATCTGCTGGGCAGGGTTGTCTTCATTGGCATGCAACTTGTATAGCTACACAGTGCCCTGTGCTCACAAAAGCTCAGTACTTGGTTTAGTGCTCTGTTATTTCTGTTCTAAAATTCCTTTTCTTTATTGAAGTATATTTGATTTACAATATTGTGTTAGTTTCACGTGTACAGCAAAGTGATTTGGTTATACATTTATGTGTATATAGCTATATTCTTTTTTCTCAATTCTTTCTCATTAGTGGTTATTACAAGATATTGGATATAGTTCCCTGTGTTATACACTAGGTCCTTGCTGTTTATCTATTTTTATATATGGTAGTGTGTATTTTTTAATTCCATCCTCCTAATTTAGCCCTCCCCCACTTCCCCTTTGGTAACCATAAGTTTGTTTTCTATGTCTCTGAGTCTGTTTATGTTTTATAAATAAGTTCATTTGTACTCTTTCTAAGATTCCACACATAAGTGATATCATATAATATTTGTCTTTCTCTGTCTGACTTACTTCACTTAGTATGATATTCTCTAGGTCCATCCATGTTGCTGCAAATGTCATTATTTCATTCTTTTTTATGGCTGAGTAATATTCCATCGTATATATACATATACATATATATATATATATATATATACACTATGTCTTCTTTATCCACTCATCTGTTGATGGACATTTAGGTTGCTTCCATGTTTTAGCTATTGTAACTTGTGCCATTATGAACACTGGGGTGCATGTATATTTTCGAATTAGATCTCTCATCTTTTCAACCTCGAAATTCTTAATAATTTTATGTTGAAGCTTGTCTTTTGTAATTGAAGCCTGATGGAATAATGAGCATGTGCATAGCAGAGGAGAAAGGCACAATGTCCATGTTCGCAGTTCCCGGTGGCTTCATTTGCCTGTGACCGAATGCCTGCAAGCATAGAATTCTGGTGGAGCTACTATTCATTGAAGTTCAACAAGATTCAAAACAAATTTAAGATAAGTGTGTTACATCTACAGACTGGGCTGAGTAAGCAGGGCACTGACAGCCTCAAGAGGCCACGCTTTCATTCAAATCAGTATTTGTATCAAGTGCAGGGAGAAGGTAATGCATTCTAAGAAAAACGACTTCCCTTTATTAGCCAACCACTTAACTCTGAAAATGATGACAGAGAAGGAAAGGGAAAGATGGGACAAACCCTTCCTCTTAGTCCTTTCTTAGTAAGGGCTAAAGTAAGCCAAAGGTAGAGAATGTAGATAGAATATGAACACATTAAGAAGTGAAATAAAAATAGCAGAGTTAGTTTTGTGCAGTGTTTCCACTGTTTTGTAGAATAAAGTACATCTCCATGTATGGGCTATAAAATACAAATTGTGTAATACTGGTGATTCCACATATGAGTCAAGTGCCTTTATATGTGCACTTAAAACTGGCATTGTACAATACAGAGATTAATTGTAAAATTCAAGATAATAATTTAAAATTTTAATTTTTCTTTGCTTAGAATGGCATTAAAGAGCAAATAAACAACATCGTGACATGTTGCCAGAGATACTGTGCAAGAAAGAAAAAATTTTTATGTTTTAGTACCTTTTGAAGTACTTTCCCCCTGCTATTTGAACAGGTCCTGTATTTTCATTTTGTACTGGATCCACAAATTATGCAGCCAGACCCGCTACATATGTCCGTAGGATGTGCATGACCATTTTAGAAAATAGTTTTTCAAAGTGGTTATACTAATTTACACTCCACCTAAGGGGGACAAAATTTCCTGTTGTGTCATAAGTTTGTCAGCACTTGATATTTAGATTTAGATATTCTGATGGGTGTGTTGTATTTCCCTAATGATCAGTGAGATTGTGAGCCTTTTCATATGTCTATTGGCCAGTTGGTCATCATCTTTTGTGAAGAAACTTTTTTTCTTTTCTTTTTTTTTTTGTGGTACACGGGCCTCTCACTGTTGTGGCCTCTCCCGTTGCGGAGAACGGGCTCCGGACGCGCAGGCTCAGCGGCCATGGCCCACAGGCCCAGCCACTCCGCAGCATGCGGGATCTTCCCGGACCGGGGCACGAACCCGTATCCGCTGCATCGGCAGGCGGACTCTCAACCACTGCGCCACCAGGGAAGCCCAACTCATTGATTTTTGACCTTTTTCTTTCTCTAACATATGTATTTTAAGGCTACAAAAGTTTGGCTTTAGCCACATCCTAAAAGTTTTAGTATTAACTGTTTTCATTATCATTTAGTTCAAAATATTTTATGATTTTCATTGCAATTTCCTTATTGGCTCATGAGTTATTTATAAAGTGTATTTTTAAAATGCTAAATGTGTGAGGATTTTTATTTTATCTTTGCATTATTGATTTCTAGCTTAATTCCATTGCTGTAAGATAATATGCTCTATATGACAGCAATTTTTGAAATTTGTGATGACTTATTTTATGACCCAGAAAATGTTCAACAAAGGGATAACTGTAGTTGTTTGGTGTAGTGTTTCATATGTCAATTAAGTCATTATCATGTTGTTGTTAAAAGTTTTCTAGACTTATTAGTATTTTTATCTCATTGCTCTAGTTAGTGAGAGAGACATGGTAAAATTTCCAACTATGCATATGGATTTATGAAATTTTCCTTGAAGTTTGATCAATTTTTGCTCTATATCGTTTGAGACTCTATTATTATTATTAGATGCATACAGGTTTAGAATTATTATAATTTCTTGGTGAATTGAAATTTTTATCATTAAGTAGCTCTCTATCTATAGAAATGTTATAAAAGAAATAAATTAATGGATTGGAGGGGTTGCACATTTATTACTATGGAAAATTCTTTACTTGTTTAACTAAATGCCTTGTAACATGCTTATTACACTTTTTAAATACATGTATTTTAATTGTACTGATAAATTTGAGTTATTTCTATTCTACTGTAGTTCAAGGTTTGACATAAATGCCATTTCTACCATGAAACCATTTTTGATATCTCAAGGTAAAATAGTTGCTTCCTCTTTAGGACCCCATATTAATTTGTACGGTTGTAAAATTACACTGCAACATTCTATCTTATCTAAATGGAGTTTATTTCCACTGTACAATTAAAGTTATTGGGAAGAAGAAATTGTGTCTCAGCAAAATATATACACTCCAAAACATCTAAGATGATATTTTGAATGTAATGGGAGCTCAATATATATATTTGCAAAACAAATGGAGCGATGAATGAATAAACAAGAATGCTGGATTGCAGTGAAAGGAATGTTGATTGAAATAAGAAAACCTAGGTTTATGTGCCATCTCTACCTTGGGCAAGTGTTTCAAATGTTTTTTGTGTCCTTATTTGTAAAATTGGAACAAATGCCTACCTCAAGGAGTTTTGAGACTTAACATAATTTATCTTAATGTATATTGCAGAACAATATACAAATAGAAGTTGGCCATTTGTATTCTAAAAGCATGAGAAGGGGAAAATATCTGCCTCTAAAGGCATGAAATATCTTTAGATGAATACACAGGAAACTCTAGGCAGGGGAACTGGGTGGTGAGGATACAGGATAGGAATGTGACTTTTAACATTACATACCCATTTGAATTTTGGACCATATGAATATGTTTTACATATATATATTCTTTTTAATATTCCATATGAATATTTTAACTATTTAGAATAAAACAAATAGAATTTAAGAAAACATAATGTATTGTTATTTCATTTTGTGTCAGAGAACTTGGTTCAGTAAAAAACACTTTTTGTGCTGATAGTAATAATGAAGATTGAGGACATTATGTAAACAAATTAACTTTATGGATAGAGATTTAAAGAATTTGTGAATTAACTACTTTGCTTTTATTATTTATTAGAAAGTTCTTGCTTTGATATTTGTACTCTAGCTCAGAGGATGGAGCATATATTGATTATTTCTTAAATTCATTATGTAGTTTAGGTGTGTTAGATTATCACATAACTAAATTTGGAAAGGTAAAATAACTAGAGATTTCTGGAATGTGAGGTTCCTTGTCATTTAATATAATTTAGAAATGTTTCCTGAATACCCTGCCACAAATAGAGAAAATTATTTAGGGCATCAAGCAGGGAAGTACACCTACTCATGTATCTTTGGTGATGAATATTGTCCTCCTGGGCTGACCTGGCAGCATGTGTAGGGATACACATGACTTAATGAGAGGGGATAGGGCCCTCAATCACCTTAATCAATTATCAACCTTGGTGATAAATGGAGTGACACATGTGGGAGACTCCAGAATTACCTCCATAATTTCTGTAGAGGTTTTCTGAGTCAACTTTTCAGTCATTTAAAATATTTTTTGATATCCAGGAACATTTCCTAACACTTGGCTTTGTTATGTTCTGGCCATTTTCAATTGCACTAGATGACTAGGGATCTGAAATCCAATCTAAGGAAATACTGTTCTCCTTAAACAGTTCTTGTTGAACTTTAGTGGAAGAGGGGATTGAAACTAATGCCTAGTCTGAGGATGAAGGTTGGCTCTGGAACTCATTCATCTCTGTCTCCCAGGTTGGCAGGAATAAAGAAAAAATTGACTTCACTCTGTCTGCAGCTATTGTAAAATGATTTCTGATTTATTAAAAACTTTTCTTATCCTCCTTTTCAAACTCTCTAGCTTCACTAAATTCAGTTTATGATGTTTTAAAACTAAATAAAATGAAAAAGACTTTGGGAGGAATATTTTCTATTTATAATTTGTTTAGGTATCCCAGTTTCTTAATCATATCTCTCAAAAGACTCAGTTTTTTTTTTAATCTCTCAAAAAGACTCAAGTTTCTTATCTTTTAAAAGCTGTTACATGTCCCTTGAGAGGTAAATGAGATGTTTGCCAAGAGCCCTGTAATTTCCAAATTTGAACATTAAAAATAAGTCACTATTGGCATTATGTTAACACTTTTTTATAGTCACCACTAACCTGCAAGTAATAAGAACTTGTTGTTTAGCTTCGGCTTGATTAAAAAACTGAGGAAGTCATTATGCAGTCATAATTTTTGGTTCTGTTGCTCAGTGTAAAATGTAGTATGAACCAGTTTTCTAGGTGTTTTGGTTATGTATTGTTTATGATTTAGGGTGGTTTGCTATGGAGCAACAGGTAACCAAAATAAAAGGCAATAAGAACTATTCATTTTCCCCTTATTCCACGATTTGAGGAGGGCTCGGTGGGGATGTATTGTCTTTGGGCCACGTGGTGTTGGCTGGGGTAGTGCAAGCTTCATCTACATGTCTGGTGCCTCACCTGGAGTGGCTGGATCAGCTGGGGGCTGGCTGGTCTTCTCTCTTTCCTTTCAAACTCTCGTATTATCCAGGGCGTCTCTCTCTATACATGATTATCTATCTATCTCTCTATGTATCTATTTATCTAGCCAGCATCTATCCATCTATCAATCATCATCTATCTACCTATCTATTCATCTACCCACCCATCCATTCATCCATGCACCCGTCCATCCATCCAAGAGGCTTATCTCTCTAACATAGTAGTTGAACTTCTTTATATGGCTGCTACATTCCAAGAGAATTAAAACAGGACCGACCATATTTCTTAAGGCCTAGGCCTGGAACTATCAAAACATCACTTCTGCCATATACTTTTTGACAAAACGAGTGACAAGGACAGCCCAGATTCAAAGAGAGGAAAATAGATTCCACCTCCTCAGGATGAAGTGTCATGGAATCACAGAGATGAGAGGAAGGTGGCCATCTTTGGAAACAATTTACCATGTCAAGACAGCAAGATCAGTCTATTAAAATATCTCTTCGATGAGTCCCTTTACTCCTAAAAAAGAATTAGTTCATGCCCCTAAAATGTGTCCTTTCATGGAATCTGGTCTTTTAATCTTTATCTGATTATCGTCAATATGCACAGAAGGTTTTTGTACTTCGCACATTACAGATTAGATACTTAAGTTTGCCTTCCTTACTCCTTGTTTTGTAACAACTACACAGACTTTTATGAAGTACACACACTCACACACATACACAAAAAACACATGCAAAAAAAATGATTTCTACAATAAGACAGATTTAGGTTTTAATCCCAGGTTTTATCACACATTAACTGTATGGCCTCGGACAAGTTACTTATACTCTACGATTCTGTTTCCTCACCTGCAAATTGGATTGACAGAAATATCTATTTTATAGCATAGTTCTGAGATTTGAATGAGATGGGAAATTTCTCATATGTAAGCCTTCAATCGTTATTAACTATTATCATATCTTCTCTGATGACTTCAAAATCATTTATAAAATTACGTTTATTTTCACTCTTAGTTTTCAAGGCTCCTGTAGCTTGAGCAACCAGGGGAATGGCAGTGCCACATACTGATGTGAGAAAGATTGAGACGAGAGTATGTTTTGGGATAAGTAACTTTCCTGATAAGCAATTATCCCAGAGGCTATTAGATGATATATGAGCATATATTGAATTGTGCATATATATTCATATATACATGCATACATGTAAATGTATACAGATACATAGCAAGACATGCAGACCCAGAGAGGAGATGGGGGAAGAAGAGGAGGAAGAGAGAGAGAGAAAGAGAGAGAGAGAGAGAGAGAAAATAATAAATTTTGGAAACAATGATCCCAACTGATGATGAATGACTAAGGACTATTCATTACTCTTTGCTCTCAAAGGCAGAGATTTTACCTTATTCATCTTTCTAGTTTCCATATCACACACCACTGTCTATCACCTCCATGTGGTAGAGTATTCATATAATTTTTCTCTGCATTGTATTAACACATTCTTTATAGAGTTAGCTTGAGAAACGATCTGGCAACAATTTTTAGAGCTCCTCAGTATTCCACAGATTCAGTTATACCCAGTTATGACTTTCATTCGCTGGGTCTTTGAAATACCTTTCTTTTCTTTCTCAATTCTGTCATAGAACAAGGAAAAACTTATAGTGTGAGTATTCTCTTTGTCTTCTAAGGCCAACAATTTCTATTATAATTTGAACAAAATATACGTCTTGTAATTTATTAACATTCAATACTAATTAACATTTATAATTCATATGACATTTTCATAGTCATTACAGAATTTGATAAAATAAACCCTTGGAGTATCATCACTATGCCTATATGACAGATAAGGAAATGCTCAGAGAGTTTAAGCCTGAGCCGGTGCGTGGCAGAGCTAGGACTCAAGTGCATGTCTTTCAACTCCAGGATCTATGCAATAATAAAAGTTTTGGTAGAAGAATCATCTTTGGGGATGTATGTGAATTTAAATTATTCCTGACTCCTATTATTATGACTAATTTGAAATGACTCTAGATATTTCAAAATTTCTAATTAAATTGTGGTAACATCTTTTTAAAATGCACCATCTGTGATACTTCAGCAACTTTCCATGGTGGATCTGTGGTTTATTCTAAATATATAGGTTATTAATTCATAATGAAAGTGACACAATGCTAGTAGAAGAAATTCACCAGAAATTATGATAAATCTATCATTAAAAAAGGATTTTAGTTATTCTTTTGGCTAGTTATGAATAAGATTTTTGAAATTAAAGTTATTCCAATTATAGCAAACTGGTACTCGTTCTAGGTTTTTCCGTCCCACAGCAGGTTTAGTGTTATACTGAACTTCATTCATGGCAAATGGATTCTGTCCTAGAACCGAAATTCAGTGATGTGGAGTTGTGGTTTCAATACCAGTTAACGGACTGGCTACTGCCCTAGATGCTGTTATTGATCATCTGAGCATTTGCTAGGATTGCCTTTCTGAACAGCTACTGATTAAGGCTCTTCTCTTACTAACAATAGCAAACACATAAGCCCTCAGCCTGTGCCAGGCATTACAGAATTATGTTTCATAGAGGTATTTAGTTCCTGACATGTTATGATAGTTTTGTCTAAACTTTCAAGAAAAGATCTAAATTAGATGACACAAATAGTCATTGCTCAAGGGAAGCTGAAACACTCTTGTCGTTTGTATATTCTTAAAAGCTTGCAAAACACTTTCTTAGAATGATCTAATCCTCAAGATGGCTTCAGGGGCGGGTATTCTAATTGAAATCTTACAGTAGAAGGAATTGAAGTTTACCCAAGACCCCTTTGGTGGTGGCAGAGTAGGGACCTGGGACATTGTGGAAAGAGCAAGGAGTCAGAGAGACTCAAATGCAAGTTCCACCATCTTTGCCATTTCCCAGCTCTTGACCTTGGACAGTTTCCTTAAAAGTATCTGAGCTAGTTTCCTCATCTGCCTTGGCTTTGTCAGAAGGTTGCTGGTAGGACTGAGTGAACTGATGAGTGTGAAGTGTCTGACACCTGAAAAGTGTGTGTGCGTGTTAGTTACATTATTTAACCTTTGAGGAGGAGATGGGAGATGGCACGGCACTGTAGACCACAGCACTTCAAGGCAGAACTGGTTCTAACCAACATGTGCTGCATGATCTTGAGTGTGTTACTTGAGCTCTCTGGGTCTCTGCTTTCCTCTGTTGTGAAATATGTATCATAATATGACCCTGTGGAGCTGTGAGCATCACCATTGTGACACAGGTGAAGCTCGGAGCACAGCACCAGGCTGTCAGGAGGCACTCAGTGAATGTCAGGGCTCCTCTCTCTGGCTTCCAGCCTGGTGCTGGTGTTAGGACAGCACTGGCTCCGTAGAGAGTGCTGAATGATTTGGTCTAGCATAGAAGAGCTGTGGTGGGCTATGCAGGTCATTCCATGGATGAGGAATCTGAGACCCGGAAGGGTGAACTGACTTACCCAGATCACAGAGCTAATGGCAGAGTTGGAAGTTGAACCCAATTCTGATTTCAACTCCAGTAGTCTTTTTTTTTTCTTTTTACAATATTACAGTAACTTCATAAATAGCATTATTTATACCTCTTTTGCCTTGTGAAAATGATTTTTATTAAGAACTAATTAATATGTGTAGATAGCATTGCTGGAGAAGTTGAATCAAACCTGAATTGTTCTACTTCACTGATAGCCAGGTGTAGGACTTTAAGCGTAGAAACATTTCCTTTCGTATACTGAGCTATTCTCTGTAACAGGACCACAGGGTGTGTCTTTGGTTTCTGTGCCTGGTGTCTAAACCTGTGCCCCCTTGGAAACAAGTCACACACTTTCAATGTCTACTTATTTGATTTCAAATTCCCTGTTGCTATTACTCCAGAGACTTGTGTGTATCCAATGAAAGATGTAGTAAAAAGAACCCAGTACTGAGGCATAAAGAAATCCAGATTCTAGTTCCACATTTGGTATTAACTGGTTGTTAAACCTTGTTGGCAACACATCTATTACCCCTCTGATGGCTCTAAAGATCCTGAAGTGAGTCTGGAATATTTCTATTGCTGCTACAATAAATTACCACAAACAGTGGCTTTAAATGACATAGATTTATTTTCTTATAGATATGGAGGTCAGAAGTCAGAAATGGGTCTTATGGGGCTAAAATCAAGATGTTGGCTCTTTCTGAAGGTTTACAGGAGAATCCATTTCTTTGCTGTTTTCACCTTGTAGAGGCTGTCTATATTCCCTGGCTCATGGCCCCTTCCTGGCACCACTCCCATCTCCTGCTTCCACGATCACATCTCCTCCTCTCTCTGACACTCCAATGTACCCCTGGGATTACACTGAACTCACCTGAATACTCTGGAATACTCTTCCCATCTCCAAATCCTTGACTAGGTCATATCTGCAGAGTCCCTTTTGCCACATAAGGAAACATTCAGAGGTTTTAGATATTAGGATGTGGGCATATCTGGGGGGGGGGCGGGATTATTCAGCCTACCACAGTAACCAAAGTGGTCGATGATAGAGGACTGGGGATTGGAGTAGGAAAGAAGGAACTTGGTTTTGGTAACTTCATTTATTTCTTAAAATTGTGAACAATGGCAGGAAATATAGTACATGAACTTCAGAGTTATGTAGACCTAGATTCAAATTCCAGCTATGCCACTTACTAGCTGTGTGACCTTAGGCAGATAACATAACCTCTCTGAGTCTCTGCTTCCTCATCTGTAAAATGGAAATAATAATGTGGATTCTTTATTTTTAATGTGAGGTTTGAATGAGATAATGCATAGAATGTCAAGCTATTAGATAATGACTAGTACAGGTCAAGGTCTCAGTAAATGAGGCTGTCAATACTACTAAAGCCCAGGTCTTGCTTCGAATTCAGTGTGTGACCTCAGGAAAGCTCTCTCACATTTTTTTTCTTTTTAAAATTTGGAACTTGGGAGCAGAGTTGAGATCATTGTACTCCTCAGTGCTCATCTGGGCAAGGTATCACTTTTGTTTAATTTTCATTGAGTCAGGTTTCAATATTCTTATCTCTTCCTCTGGTTCTTATTCCCATTTCCCCCACTGCTTTCTCAAGAAACCCTCTCGAATGTGCTTGCTATGTGTCTTTGGATTCATGTATATTTTTCTAAAATATACATTATGGTATAATACATGTACATGTTTTAAACTAAACGTTATGTATTGTACTCTACAGTGTGTCTATTTCTTACTTTTTTTTTCACTCACGTTTGCATTGTTCAGGATTTGTCTGTCCCAGACCATATTACTTATCTATTCCGTGGTGATGGGCATCTCTCCCCTCTACAGATGAATATCCATTTAGATGCATCTTTATAGACTTGTGCAAAAGTTTCTCTGGGACATACACACAGTAGTTAGAAGAAGGGCAATGGGATAAGTATTGACAGATTGCCCTATAGAAAGGCTACACCATTTCTTCTTCCACCTCTTGAACAAGTGTTCCTGTTCACTTGGTGTTTTTTGACTTTAATTTTTGCCATCTGAAGGGTACAAAAAGCTATTATTTATTTTTCAATTCCTTTAAGCACTATTGAACTTAAGCATAGTTTTATATACTTGCTGGTTTACAGGTTTCTCTGCTCTATGGATAGAAATAATATACATAATTTATATAGATATTAATTTTTTGCTCATTTCTTTCTTGGCTTAACTAACTTTTTGTCATTGTTATTTGTTAATTTATTGGTGTCACTTGAATGTTTTAGATGCTACTTCTTTGTTGCGTTTAGACATTTCAAATTTCTTGTCCAAATCTTCATTCTTCGGTTAACTCTATCCATAATATATATTCTAGATAAACTCAGATATAGATAGCGTGTCAGTTATGCTGTCACTAACTTTGCCCAATCACATGTATTTTAAGACTGGGAGGGTTTCTTTGATGAAAAGAAACTCAACTATTTCCCTCTTTATGATGTATGATTTGGGGTCTTATTGAAAATTTCCTCTCCACCCCGAGATAACAAAGATGCTCTTCTGTATTTTCTTCTACTAGCTTTATATATTCCTTCATACTTTTAGTTCCTTAAACCTTCGAGGCTCACTTTTCTGTATGGTATGAGGTAGAGATCCAACTTAATTGTCTCCCAGGCGATGACCAGTTTTTTAATACAATCTCACACACAACACATCCTTTCTCCCCTTGTCTTTTGTACTGTATCCATCATATGGCACGTTTCCATATGAACATGGACCTATTTCTGATCTCAGTATTTAACTCCATGTTCTATTTGTCCCTATATGAATACCACGTGTTTTGAAAAATTACTATGGATATATAATGTGTCTTAATTTCTGGGGCAGAGTCCCTTCCCTTTTCTATACTTAAAGAACAATTTTTGGTATTCATGAATTTTTATTCTTGCACATCCTAAATGTGCCGAGGTCCCCTAAAATTTCTACTGTAATTTTGATGGGGATTTAATTAAAATGAGAAGTATAATCTTTGATTTTTGGCACTGGATGAGACATGAAGAGTAATGTCTATATATACTACAGAGCTATTTCTAACATTTACTACAAATTTTTGAGAGATAAAAAGTGCATTTATGCATATGGACTAGGGAGTATCTTTGAAATACAAACTGTGACTTTTTGTTTAACTTGCAATTACAGCAAAAGGTGCAGTGTTGTGAGAATGTTTCTATAGTCATAAAATTATAGCATTTGAATAACATTTTATGAAGTCCTTACATGTACAGACACAATTGCCAACAGAAGCTCCCAACTTAAGAGATTCTGTGGCCATGGATCATTTCCACATAACGTGAACGCTGTGAGCCATCAAGTTCCTTCTGATGTGTTTTTAATCCAAAGTCTTAATTCTGGAGCAAGAGATTAAATGTACACTTTTTGGGTGGTGTATCTACAGCTATCTAAACATTTATTTTACTCTGGAAGCACAGTTATTTAAATATTACCATGGTACATAAGCTCTCTGACTATATCACGAAAGCAGATCTCTGTCTCCAGAAACAAATATTCTGAAAAATGTGACCATTGGAGAGATGCCGGCCAGAAAATATTTTGCTGTATTCTAAATAGAGTTGGCCTGGCAGTAGCCGCATTTGCTTCAGGACCCATCTTATGAGTAGATCGACGTCCATTTCCCATTTAGGTTCTCATTCTCCCACTCCTCATATTCTCAGTCTTTCCTGCCCTCGTCAGTTGGCTCTCAGGAAGTAGTCTGAAGCTCATCCAGATCAAGGCATAAATAAATGGTCCAGAAGACGTAAAGTCCTGCACTCCCAGTGATATTTGCATTAGAACAGACAACTCAGTCTCAAACTAAAGATATGGATCTGCAAGGTAGGCAGTAATCCCTTCTGAAACCCGTGAAATTACAATTCACATTCCATTTATGCACAATCTCAGCTTTAGAACTAAGGCAAGGATGCCAGCAAAAACAAAAAACCTAGACTTGTCATTAAATCTTTTTAAATGTACTGTTACCAGGTTACCTGTTGTGACTACGAAACTCCATGTAATTGCTGTCCCCTTCTTCCAGCCCCAAAGGGCTAGATTTGCTATGAGCCTCTTGGGGAAGGGTGTGAAGATTGTCACTTGTCTCCCCTCTCCTCTCCTCTGGGCCTTCTGCAGGAGAGTGAGGGGACATCTGAGCACAGAGGAGAGTTCCAGGAAGGCTGCATGACCCACCCAAACGCAGCCTGGCCTTATTGGCTCAAAGCCCATCTAAGACATGGGACTCCAAGGGTCATGTCCTTGCATTTGTCCTAGACAATTACAATTGCCTACAAAAATACTTCATCTGGAAGCTATTTAGCATTCTTGATGGAAAATATGGTCTTAGGCAGCCTTCCTGAGAAGTAACCAGTCACAGAAGAGGCTCTTTCCAGCTAAGTCAGTCACTTTCAGAAGAAATACCACTTGACTACTATAGCAGTTCATCTGTAAGGAATATGATGGTTTTTTTGGTTGAATTTTACTCAAAAGGATTCAACTTAACCTTTAAAAGAGGTTTAGGTCAACAATTAGTCAGCACCTAGTTTCTGCCAAATGTGGACTGAGTTTTCCAAAGGTGTGTTGGGGTCGGAAAGAGCCAATGGGAAAAAGGAAGCAAGGGTCATTCTGAGTTCAGCTCAGGATTTGGAGTGTGCTTTCCCAAACTCTGCCTTACCAGGCCACCCACCGATTAAGTGGGGCAAAATGATTAACAAAACTGTTCGTGTACTGGGGACACAGTCAACATTTCAAAAATGCCCTGATTGGCAAGAATGCATTTCTCAACCATAGGTCAAGAGGAGAATGACCACACTTCACAGCAGATTCTGGACATGCACTGCTTGGTTATGGTGAAAGTCTCAGAAAGTTATTTGTGGAGCTGAATAACTTCCACTCTGTCCCTTCCTCGTTACCTGGAACTCCTTAAAGAGAGAGACAATGGCTTACTTGTTTTGACTCCCTAATGTGCAGCATAATGCCCAGCACACAGTAAATGCTTAATTAATATTTGCTAAGTGATGGGATCACATCAGCAGACTAATGCCAGGGAGCAACTTCATAATGTGGCTGTGCTATGAGGCCTCTCAGTGTGAAAGGATGTGAAGATGTAAGTTCATTGGGGGTGGGGTGGGGAAGCCTCCTCTAACTTATAGCCAATCACCTCTGTGCTTAGAAACTAAAGAATGCAAAACACATAAAGCCAATGATTAGCTTATCAGACAAGGTATCTATCACCTTGCACTGGATCCAAAGGAATGCTATTATTTAGAAAGGAGTGGAAATTGTGGGGAGAAGGGAAGTCTGGGGCTTAAGGGCAGAGAAAAGAGAAGGAGGTACTTTAAAGGAAAAAGGGATTAGAAGAGGTCAGAAGAGACACTTCTACCCCAGTGGATATTTTAGACTTCTGGGCCTGTGAAACTATGAGAACAGGCAGACTTTCTGGATTTATGGCAGTCCAGAAGGCAGTAAGCAAGTGACCTGTTTTTAATGAAACATTCAGTAAGATGCAGGCAGCTCACTGGTTCCTCACTGGCATTAAGCAATAGGAAAAGTATGGGAAAAAATGAAACCGATCGATCACACCCACATCTACTTTCACCATGCTAGTACATCACCACCCTTTTCCTGTTAGACTCTGACAAGGAAGCTCTTGTCCTTCTTTTCTACCACTTCTGCTCTGTGATCAGAGAAATGGGTTGAAGGAGTTTGGAGTGGAAAGCAAAGGGTGAGGTGTCTCATACCTGGATAAGAAACCTCTGGGGAAAATTCGGAATCAGACATGATTGGGGAAGGATGGGATTCTGTGTCTCCTTCACCCCTTTGTTCCTCTCATCCCCCAGCTGGTGTGGGTCTTTGAGAATAACCACTCTGTAATTACACAGTGCGAGGTGGTCACTGCTGGGGGAATTGGGTGGTGGATCAGCCCTACTCAAACCCTCAAAAGAGCACACCTTTACCTTCGCACGTTTCCACCAGGATGGGTTGTCTGGGCCTCACCTGGGCCCGTGCGGGTCTTTTCGGGCTCTGCCCCAAGGTCTTTTGCAGCAACTCTGGCCTTGCTGTCATTTGTCTAAAATGGGACAGTCACTGCTTCCTGGGGTCTTGCCTCCTCCCTGACCCCCAGCCTTCAGGGACCCACATCTTTTCTTGTTTATTTCCCCCCCTCCCAGAGGAAGTCTTTTCTCTGGGCTGAGGAAAGTCCCTCTATCCTGCTTGCTTCTTCCAAGACTCTCTGCTTTTAAATTCCCTTTTCCTTTTTATCTCTTCCACAAACCTTCTAAGTTCTCCTGTGGGTTTAGTTTAGGCTTTGTGAAATAAAACCTGGAAATTGTTGCTTTTGGCTGTGCTACAGACCTCTCTGAAAGCAATGAAACACAGAGCCAGCTACTTGTTTGAAAGAGGAAGAAGGGAGAAAATATAGGGGGGGGGGGAAAGAAACTCCTAAAGGCTTAAAATATATTTTTTCAACCTTATATCAAGAATATTCAAGTATTTGTAGGTGCTCTGATCCCAAATAATCATAATATCATAAATAAACAAACGTTTCCGTACTTGAAAGGGAGATATTTATAGACACATAAAACCTATGGGACCCTATAAATGGCACTATATATGCAGTTTTCCCCAAGTGAATATAAAACTCCCCTGGGTACAATATCCTGAAATATTTGGTTTGCTGACTAATATTTCCTGCCATCTCCCAAAAAGTTGATTTCTCTTTTTTCTTGACTTCCTCCCTTTTTTGTTTTACTCTTAGGTTCTGGTGGATCAGATTTCCTTACAGCTTCCTCTACCAAATTTGACTTATTTGCCCTGAATCTCTTCTAACAAACTTTTACAGACTTTACTGAAAGTTTGTAAATTTCTTGTAAACTTGATTCTTTATAAAAGTTGCTTAAAATCTCCCCATCTCTCCCTCTTCCTCGCCTTCTCTCTCTGTCCTATGTCTCAAGACCGAGAGCATGCCAGCTCTTTTAGAAAAATCCCTCTGCTGCCTTCTTCTGGACATCTGCGGATAAGCAGGCATGCTCCCCAAAGCTGCTGAAACTGGCTGGCTAACTGGCTATGGAAATGGGTGGGACGATCACTTGGCTCCCACCAATGAGCTCCTTGACGTTGCTTCCTTCCTGGCAGCATCCAGGACACTGACCCACAGTCGCAGCTACACTTGTTTTTTTATTTAATTGGACGGACTCAGCTAGTTTTCTGTTATTGGCAACTTATGAGTAGTTTCCCCTATTTTTCTGTCTCAGTTCCAAGGTTTCGAGTCAAGGAAGAAAGCAAAGCATTTCATAAATGTCTGAAGCTGCTGCCTGTGGAGAGGCGACGCCTCCTTTGGAGGGGCAGCCTGACACTCCCTGGATTGTTACAAAGGAGGCGTCAGCCTGACACTCCCTGGATTGTTACTAAAAGTGATCAGAATGGTGCGTCTCAAGTGTCCAGACTGATCTTCATTCTGGGCACCAGGGTGTTACTGTGGGCTACATATGTTGCTGTTTTCCTTTACCTCCAGAGTGGGACGTGTCTTCTTCTTTTTTTTTTAATAAAAGTAATATGTTCATTTGTACATTAGAAAAATCAGATAGTGAAAGAAAGACAGTAGAAGTCACCTGTAATGTCAACACACTGACAAGCTGTTGGCAATTTGCATTGCATCATCTTACTTGTGTATCTATATCTCTGAAGAGTTGTATCCTATTATAGAAGTGGTTCGACATCCCTCTTCTCACACAACACCATGTTGCAGTCATTTTTCTAAGCTGTGCTGTGTAATTTACATCATTCTTTTCATGCTGCGTAGCTGTCCTCATGCTTGCATTAGTGCCTTTTCACTCGGCTTTCCCTTGTGAGGACGGGAAGATTTGTTGACTGACTGACTGAATTCATTCTATGGCTGGACCAACTGTACCAAATGTGTTTAAGTGATTTCTTTTTGCAGAGCCTATAGATGGTACCCTGTATTTTAATATTTTTAGCAACACTGCAAGAATGTCTTTGTGCACTCGGACACTTCTTTTCTCTCTCCCAACATTAAACTGAAACATTTTAAGCATAAAGAAAAGTAGAAAGAATGATGCAACAAACAGCCATATACCTTTCCTCAAGATTAAAAATTTGTTAATATTTTGCCACATTTATTTTCTCTCTCTGCATACTCTTTTTGATAAATGTTTTAAAAGTTACAGATTTCACGATACTTCACCCCTAAGCATGCATCTCCCAAGAATAAGTAACTTCTCCCAAATAAACACATGCTATTAGCACACCTAAGAAGGTTAATAATAATTTAAAAAATTTTTTTACTGGAGTATAGTTGCTTTACAATATTGTGTTGGTTTCTACTGTACAGCAAAGTGAATTAGCAATATGTGTACATACATCCCCTCTTTTTTGGATTTCCTTCCCATTTAGGTCACCACAGAGCATTGAGTAGATTCCCTGTGCTATACAATAGGTTCTCATTAGTTATATATTTTATACATAGTATCAATAGTGTGTATATGTCAATCCCAATCTCCCAATTCATCCCACCCCACCGTTTCCCCCTTGGTATCCATACGTTTGTTCTCTATGCCTGTGTCTCTATTTCTCCTTTGTAAATAAGATTGTCTATACCAATTTTTTCAGATTCCATGTATATGCATTAATATATGTTTTTCTTTTTCTTACTTACTTCACTCTGTATGGCAGTCTCTAGGTCCATCCATGTTTCTACAAATGACCCAATTTCGTTCCTTTTTATGGCTGAGTAATATTCCATTGTGTATATGTACCACATCTTCTTTATCCATTCCTCTGTTGATGGACATTTAGGTTGCTTCCATGTCCTGGCTATTGTAAATAGTGCTGCAATGAACATTGGGGTGCATGTGTCTTTTTGAATTATGGTTTTCTCTGGGTATATGCCCAGGAGTGGGATTGCTGTGTCATATGGTAGTTCTATTTTTAGTTTTTTAAGGAACCTCCATACTGTTCTCCATAGTGGCTGTATCAATTTGCATCCCCACCAACAATGCATGAGGGTTCCCTCTTCTCCACACCCTCTCCAGCTTTTATTGGGTGTGGATTTTTTAAAAAAATTATTTATTTAATTTATTTATTATTTTTGGCTGTGTTGGGTCTTCGCTGCTGCGTGCAGGCTTTCTCTAGATGAGGCAAGTGGGGGTCACACTTCGCCACCGCGCGGGCCTCCCATTGTGGGGGCTTCTCTTGTGACAGAGCATGGGCTCTAGGCACTTGGGCTTCAGTAGTTGTAGTGTGTGGGCATCAGTAGTTGTGGCTCGCAGGCTCTAGAGTGCAGGCTGAGTAGTTGTGGCGCACAGGCTTAGTTGCTCTGCGGCATGTGGGATCTTTCCGGACAAGGGCTCAAACCCGTGTCCCCTGCAGTCGCAGGTGGATTCTTAACCACTGTGCCACCAGGGAAGCCCTGTTTGTGGATTTTTTGATGATGGCCATTCTGACCAGTGTGAGGTGATACCTCATTGTAGTTTTGATTTTCATTTCTCTAATAATTAGTGATGTTGAGCATCTTTTCATGTGTTTCTTGGCCATCTGTAAGTCTTCTTTGGTGAAATGTTTATTTAGGTCTTCCGCCCATATTTTGATTGGGTTGTTTGTTTTTTTGATATTGACCTGCATGAGCTGCTTGTATATTTTGGAGATTAATCCATCGTCAGCCGCTTTGTTTGCAAATATTGTCTCCCATTCTGAGGGTTGTCTTTCTGTCTTGTTTATGGTTTCCTTTGCTGACAAAAGCTTTTAAGTTTAATCAAGTCCCATTTGTTATTTTTGTTTTTATTTCCATTACTCTAGGAGGTGGGTCAAAAAAGATCCTGTTGTGATTTCTGTCAAAGAGTGTTCTGCCTCTGTTTTCCTCTAAGAGTTTTATAGTGTCTGGCCTTATGTTTAGGTCTTTAATCCATTTTGAGTTTATTTTTGTGTATGGTGTTTGGGAGTGTTCTAATTTCATTCTTTTAAATGTAGCTGTCCAGTTTTCCCAGCACCACTTATTGAAGAGGCTGTCTTTTCTCCATTGTATATTCTGGCCTCCTTTGTCATAGACTAGGTGACCATAGGAGCATGTGTTTATCTCTAGGCTTTCTATTCTGTACCATTGATCTATATTTCTGTTTTTGTGCCAGTACCATACTGTCTTGATTACTGTGGCTTTGTAGTATAGTCTGACATCTGGGCGCCTGATTCCTCCACCTCCATTTTTTTTCCTGAAAATTGCTTTTACTATTCAAGGTCTTTTGTGTTTCAATACAAATTGTAAAATTTTTTCTTCTAGTTCTCTGAAAAATGACATTGGTAGTTTGACAGGGACTGCATTGAATCTGTAGAATGCTTTGGGTAGTATAGTCATTTTCACAGTGTTGATTCTTCCAATCCAAGAACATGGTATATCTCTCCATCAGTTAGTGTCATCTTTGATTTCTTTCTTCAGTGCCTTAAAGTTTTCTGTGTACAGATCTTTTGCCTCCTTAGGTAGGTTTATTCCTAGGTATTTTATTCTTTTTGTTGCAATGGTAAATGGGATTGTTTCCTTAATTTCTCTTTCTGATCTTTTGTTGCTAGTGTATAGGAATGCAAGAGATTTCTGTGTATTAATTTTGTATCCTGCGACTTTACTAAATTCATTGATTAGCTCTAGTAGTTTTCTGGAGGCATCTTTAGGATTTTCTATGTATAGTATCCTGTCATCTGCAAGCAGTGACAGTTTTACTTCTTTGCCAATTTGTATTTCCTTTATTTCTTTCTCTTCTCTGATTGCCGTGGTTAGGACTTCCAAAACTATGTTGAATAATAGTGGCGAGAGTCGTCACCCTTGTCTTGTTCCTGATTTTGGAGGAAATGCTTTCAGTTTTTCACCATTGAGAATGTTTGCTGTGGGTTTGTCATATATGGCCTTTATTATGTTGAGGTAGGTTCCATCTATACCCACTTTCTGGAGAGTTTTTATCATAAATGGGTGCTGAAGTTTGTAGAAACTTTTTCTGCATCTGTTGCAATGATCATATGGTTTTTATTTTTCAGCTTGTTAATATGTTGTATCACATTGATTGATTTGCGTATATTGAAGAATCCTTGCATCCCCGGGATAAATCTCACTTGATCATGGTGTTTGATCTTTCTAATGCGTTGTTGGATTCTGTTTGCTAGTATTTTGCTGAGGATTTTTGCATGTATGTTCATCAGTGATATTGGTCTGTAATTTTCTTTTTTTGTGTGTGATATCTTTGTCTGGTTTTGGTATCAGGGTAATGGTGGCCTCGTAGAATGAGTTTGGGAGTATTCCTTCCTCTGCAGTTTTTTGGAAGAGTTTGAGAAGGATAGGTGTTAGCTCTTTTCTAAATGTTTGGTAAAATTCACCCGTGAAGCCATCTGGTCCTGGACTTTTGTTTGTTGGAAGATTTTTTTTTTTTTTTTTTGGTGGTACACGGGCATCTCACTGTTGTGGCCTCTCCCGTTGAGGAGCACAGGCTCCAGACGTGCAGGCTCAGCGGCCATGGCTCACGGGCCCAGCCACTCTGCGACATGTGGGATCTTCCCAGACCAGGGCACGAACCTGTGTCCCCTTCATCGGCAGGTGGACTCTCAACCACTGCGCCACTAGAAAAGCCCTGCTGGAAGATTTTTAATCAGAGTTTCAATTTCATTGCTTGTGATTGGTCTGTTCATATTTTCTGTCTCTTCCTGGTTCAGTCTTGGAAGTTTGTACTTTTCTAAGAATTTGTCCATTTCTTCCAGGTTGTCCATTTTATTGGCATATAGTTGCTTGTAGTAATCTCTCATGATCCTTTGTACTTCTGCAGTGTCAGTTGTTACTTCTTCTTCATTTCTAATTCTGTTGATTTGAGTCTTCTCCCTTTTTTTCTTGATGAGTTTGGCAAATTGTTTATCAATTTTGTTTAACTTCTCAAAGAACCAGCTTTTAGTTTTATTGATCTTTGCTATTGTTTTTTTTTTGTTTCTATTTCATTTATTTCTGTTCTGATCTTTATGATTTCTTTCCTTCTACTATAGTTTTTTTTTGTTCTTTCTCTAGTTGCTTTAGGTGTAAGGTTAGGTTGTTTATTTGAGATGTTTCTTGTTTCTTGAAGTAGGATTGTATTGCCATAAACTTCCTTCTTAGAAATTCTTTTGCTGCATCCCATAGATTTTTGGTCATTGTATTTTCTTTGTCATTTGTTTCTATGTATTTTTTGATTTCCTCTTTGATTTCTTCAGTGATCTCTTAGTTATTTACTAGCTCACTGTTTAGCCTCCATGTATTTGTGTTTTTTACAGTTTTTTTCCTGTAATTGATTTCTAATCTCATAATGTTGTGGTTGGAAAAGATGCTTGATATGATTTCAATTTTCTTAAATTTATTGAGGCTTGATTTGTGACCCAAGATGTGATCTATCCTGGAGAATGTTCCATGTGCACTTGAGAAGAAAGTGTATTCTGCTGCTTTTGGATGGAATTTCCTATAAATATTAATTAAGTCTATCTGGTCTATTGTGTCATTTAAGGCTTGTGTTTCCTTATTAATTTTTTGTCTGGATGATCTATCCATTGGTGTAAGTGGAGTGTTAAAGTCCCCCACTATTACTGAGTTACTGTCGATTTCCCCTTTTATGGTTGTTAGCATTTGCCTTATGTATTGAGGTGCTCCTATGTTGGGTGCATGAATATTTACAATTGTTATATCTTCTTCTTGGATTGATCCCTTGGTCATTATGTTTTGTTTTTCCTTGTCTCTTGTGACAGTCTTTATTTTAAAGTCTATTTTGTCTGATATGAGTATTGCTAATCAAGCTTTCTTTTGATTTCCATTTGCATGAAATATCTTTTTCCATCCCCTCACTTTCAGTCTGTATGTTTCCCTAGGTCTGAAGTGGGTCTCTTGGAGACAACATATATGTAGGTCTTATTTTTGTATCCATTCAGCCAGTCTGCGTCTTTTGGTTGGAGCATTTAATCCATTTAGTAGGGTAATTATCATTACTTATGTTCCTATTACCATTTTCTTAATTGTTTGGGGTTTGCTTTTGTGGGTCTTTTTCTTCTCTTGTGTCTCTCACCTAGAGATGTTTCTTTAGCATTTGTTGTAAAGCTGGTTTGGTGGTGCTGAATTCTCTTAGCTTTTGCTTGTCTGTAAAGCTTTTGATTTCTCTGTGGAATCTGAATGAGATCCTTGCTGGGTAATCTTGGTTGTAGGTTTTTCCCTTTCATCACTTTAAATATATCCTGCCCCTCCCTTCTGGCCTGCGGAGTCTCTGCTGAAAAATCAGCTTATAATCTTATGGGGATTCCCTTGTATGTTATTTGTTGCTTTTCCCTTGCTGCTTTTAATACTTTTTCTTTGAATTTAATTTTTGTTAGTGTGATTAATATGTGTCTTCATGTGTTTCTGCTAGAGTTTATCCTGTATGGGACTCTCTGTGCTTCCTGGATGTGGGTGGCTATTTCCTTTCCCATGTTAGGGAAGTTTTTGACTATAATGTCTTCAAATATTTTCTCATACCCTTTCTTTTACTCTTCTTCTTTTGGGACCCCTATAATTCAAATGTTGGTACATTTAGTGCTGTCCCAGTGGTCTCTGAGACTGTCCTCAATTCTTTTCATTCTTTTTTCTTTATTCTGCTCCTTGGCAGTTATTTCTACCATTCTATCTTCCAGCTCACTTATTCCTTCTTCTGCCTCAGTTATTCTGGTATTGATTCCTTGTAGTGTATTTTTCATTTCAGTTATTGTGTTGTTCATCTCTGTTTGTTTGTTCTTTAGTTCTTCTAGGTCTTTGTTAAACATTTCTTGTATTTTCTCTATCCGTGCTTCCATTCTATTTCCAAGATTTTGGATCATCTTTACTATCATTACTCTGAATTCTTTTCCAGGTAGCTTGCCTATTTCCTCTTTATTTATCTGGTGTTGCGGGCTTTTATCTTGCTCCTTCATCTGCAACATATTTCTCTGTCTTCTCATTTTGTCTCACTTACTGTGTTTGAGTTCTCTTTTCCCCATGCTGCAGGGTCATAGCTCCTCTTGATTCTGGTGTCTGCCTCCAGTGGTCAAGGTTGGTCCAGCAGCTTCTGTAGCCTTCCTGGTGGGAGGGACTGATGCCTGCCTTCTGGTGGGTAGAGCTGGATCTTGTCCCTCTGATGGGCAGGGCCACGTCAAGTAGTGTGTTTTGGGGTGTCTGTGGGCTTAGTACGACTTTAGGCAGCCTGTCTGCTCATGGGTGGGTTTGTGATCTTGTCTTGCTTGTTGTTTGGCATGGGGTGTTCAGCACTGGAGTCTGCAGGCAGGTGGTTGGAGCCAGGTCTTGGAGTTGAGATGGAGACCTTTGGGAGATCTCTCGCCATTTAATATTACCTGGGGCCTGAATTCTCTTGTGTTTCAGTAACCTGGACTCAGAGCTCCCACCCTGAGGCTCAGGCCCGATCCCTGTCCTGGGAACCAATATCCTGCAAACCACACAGCTCATCCAAAAAAAAAAAAGGAAAAAAAGAAGAAGAAGGAAAAAACAAACAATGAAAATAAAGGGTGGGAAGAAAACAAACAGCCAAAAAGCCCACAACAAATAGCAAAGACAGAAACAAGCAAACAACAACAGCTATTAAAAACAAACAAACAAGCAGACAACCAAAGCCCCAGACAAATGGTAAAAGCAAAACCAAAGAAACAAAAACAAGAAAGAACAAAGAGACACACACACACACAACAAGAAGCAAAAACAAAAACAGAAACAACAAAAACCAAGAGAACAACCAGCCAAAGAGATGAATCCCTAAATGAAATGGAACAATTAAAAGCAAAACTAACAAAACAAAAACAAAACAAAACAAATGCAGAATGCAAACTGAAGGAAAAAGCAAAGAAAACAAAATAAATACCCCAAAACGCTATAAAAGATAGAAAAGATAAGCACAAATAGAACAAAGGAAAAAAGATAAAAACAAAATAGATAAAGGAAAGAAGGAAAGAACACAGAACAAGAAAAAAGTAAAGTAGAAATAGAATATAAAAAGATAAAAAATATTAAAAAACTAAAGAAAAATAAAAACAAATAATAAAAAAACCCACAGAATAAAACAATACATTAAAAAAAGTAATGATTATATTTTCCTGGGGTCTCAGCTGTCAGTGTTCTTGCCCCCACCATCAGTCACAGCCAACCTCCGCTGCCCCAGGAGGCCCTCCAAAACTTCTAGGTAGGTCTCTGGTCCCTCTGTGGGCATTGTGGGAGCAGCTCAGACTCTGACCTGGCACAACTCCTGCATGTACTAGTCCCCAAAGTCCACAGCTGCTAGAGCTAGACTGCCTTCACTTGTGGGAATACTCGTTGTCCATTCAGATATTCCATCGATGTAAGGGTTACCAAGCTGATCGCAAGGATTTGTGGCTTGTGCCCAGAAAGATTTTTGTTCCTCTTCCTTAGTTGCCCTGCTCCTGGGGCTGAGCTGTGGTTTTAGCTCCACACTGGCATGTGGGCCACCCATAGGAGTCTGCTCCTGAGGCTGTCCTGGAGTACTTGGGTCTGCCCATGTGAGGAGAGGGTGCATATGTGGCATGACTACCTAGGTCATGGGGGCCCTGTCAGTGACAGGTGCATGGGAAAGCCAGTGGCCACGGTTGCTAGAGATCTGGTCCTAGCTCCTGATGGCTGGTGTGAGAAGGTCAGCCCTGGTGGGGGCTTTCCTTAGCGCTTGGAGGGGCAGGGGGCCGGTTTGTGGAGAGAGAGGCTGCAATGGCAAATCTACCCACTGTGCATCACTCAAGAGTGGTGCCTTGCTTCTATGGCAGTCTGGGTTTCCTACACAAGCATTCCTGTTGTGGATTTCCTCCCTCCCTTCCCCTCGTGCTGTCTTCTCGCAGCCAACAGCAGTCCTCTCCCTGGGTTTGCTCTCCAATCCCTATGTTCCAGCTCTCAGTTCCCATGTGCACACGCGGACACACATCCCAGTCTGGGGTGCACAGGGCTGTGACATGGACCACTTGTGTACGTTTCACTCTGTCCTGTATGCCACAGACTGGCCATTTCACCCTCCTCCAACAGCCTCAGGTACTCCCCTTCTGTCCCAACTGATTTCTCCATCAGTGAGGGGCCTTCTCCTGATGTGGGAACCTCTCCTCTGCTTCAGCTCCCCTTCAGGGGTGCAGAGCCTGTCCTGCTTCCTCTCCTCTTCTTTTTCCCTTCCTTCTTTCATCCTACCTGGTTTTGTAGGGATCTTTCTTGTCCTTTCCGGTATCCAAGGTCTTCTGCTAGTGTTCAGCTGGTGTTCTGTGAGAACTGTTCCATCTGTCAATGTATTGTTGATGCATTTGTGGAGAGAGATGAACTCCATGTCCTCCTACTCCTCTACCATCTTAGTGATTCCCAATAATAATTAATAATTCTCTAATATAACCTGATAGTCATTCTATATTCAAATCTCCCCAACTGTGTCTAAAAATACTTTTATAGCTGTTTTATTTATTTATATTTTTGAATCTGGATAAACGGAGTTTCACTCCCTGTATTTATTTATATGTTATATCTGTTTAGATCAATCTAGAAGTGTCATCTTGTATTTTTAATTTATTATTCATTTTTTTAAATGACATTGAATTTTTAAATAAATAGATTAATTTTCTTATAGAATATCCCAGATATTCTGCCTGTTTATTTTCTCATGGTGTCATTTACCTTGTTTTTCTTTCCCCCATGTTTACTATCACTGAAGGTAGATCTGGATACTGACTGGGATGACATGATTATAATCACTCATAGTTGTGAGACTTTTTGATGTTAAAATTGTCCCAAATTTGTCCATGAGATGTCCATTTGGCCAGCTTCTCTGTCCTTGATATGACCTCATTAATCTTTGAGTGTGCTTTTGCTTTCTGGCATAGAAATATATCATAGCCACACTTTATGTTTTTCTCCTACACCTGCAATCTGTGATTTCTCCAAGGAGCACTGTTTGCTGTTGTTTTTTAAAAAATGAACAAAAATTATTCAAAAAACAAAAATCTGGGTGCTGCATTTGCTCATTATTATTAGAGTTCTGTTGCTTCAAGAACCCTTTAGTGGGCCAAACTCTTATATATATATATACTTTTTAATTTTTCCATTCAAATTTATGTTATAAAGATTTTTCTTAACTTCTTTTATATTTTTATTTTAAACACTTACCAACCAAAGCTCACCAAAGAAAAAGATTTATTTAGCTTGTTGCAGAAAAGGAAAATGCACACCATAGGGAACCAGAGGTCATCTCAAACTTGGGAAATCAAGAAGAGCACAGGGGATGGGAGTTAAACATACCATAGTGTCGGCAGGAATTATTTAGAATTTGTAAAGTCTGTGAGTTGCTGCTATCGTTTGTAGTTTTATCTTTAGAACACCAAGTTCCCTATGAGTTTATTGTTAAGAATGTGGTCTCTTCTGAAAAAGGACTATGGGCTGAATGAGCTGGTGTTTGAGCTTAGATAATTTGTCTTGCATGTTATGGTTTGGTGTATTTTATATATTTTGTGAGCTACAGTACAGTTATCTAAGTTGTGGTTTTTCTTTCAGTTACCAGTTCCCCCCTTTAACCTAGCAGCCATCAGGGCTGTATTTTTAAAAACAACTTTATTGAGGTAAAGTTGATATACAAAAAGTGTACCTACGTAGTGTCTACAAGTGATGAGTTTGGACATATGCATACAACCATGAAACCATCACCACAGTCAAGACCATAGACATATTCATTACCTCCAAAAGTTTCCTTGTGCCTCTTTTATTTTTGGTGAGAACACTTAAGAGATTTACCCTCTTAACAAAATTTTAAGTGCATAATGCAGTGTTGTGCACAATCAGTTCTACGTTGTATGGCAGAATTTATTCATCTTGCATAACTGACATTTTAAACCCATTAAACAACCAGTCTCCATTGCCTCCTCCCTGTGGCCCCTCCACAGCCACCACTTGATTCACTGCTTCTATGAGTTTGACTATTTTAGGTACTTCATATAAGTGGAATCATGCAATATTTGTGCTTCTATGACTGGCTTACTTCACTTATATAATGTCTTCCAAGTTCATTCATGTTGTCACAAACTGTAGGATTTCCTTCCTTTTTAGGACTGAGTAATATTCCATCCCATGAATATACTACATTTTCTTAGTCTATTCATTGGTCATTGGACATTACTGTCGTTGGCTTTGTCTGTCTTGTAGTTCTTTTGTTTCCTCTCTTACTGTCTTCCTTTGTGTTTTGCTGATTTTTGTTGTTGTTGAGATATTGTTGCTGAAACTTTCCCTCTGTTCACTGGTGCTGAATAGAAACATGGAGACAGAGTTTTGGGTGAAGTAGAAAAGAGTAGCTTTTATTGCTTTGCCAAGCAGAGAGGGCCACAGCAGGCTAATGCCCTCAAGACTGTGTGACCCACCCTAGAGGGGGTAGTGAGGAGTTTTATTGTGTTCAAGGAGCAGGGTGTGATCAACTCATGGACAATTCTTGGATTGGTTGGCATCAAGGTGAATTTTCAAGCAACATCAACCTTCTGGTTTCAACCAGTGCAGGGTTTATGTTCTTATGGTCAGCAGTTTTCATCTGGTGGGGATCTGTTTCCTCTCAAAACAACTTAGGAATGTGTGTCAGGCCTTTATATCTTTCAGGGAACTGTGAGTTCAGAGATTCTGCCATGTGGCAGATTTATAGCGTAAACTGTTACCTGTTCCCCAGCCTAACAGCTATTCTTTGTTTCTACATCTTCACATTTCCCAATCATCAAATCTTGAGTCAGCCTTTTACTTCAAAAGACAGGGACACAAGGGCTTGTACACAGTTTCAATATTCTTTGATTGTTTTCTCTTTCTCTCTCTTGTTTTTAAGTTTTTTTTTTTTTTCTTTTGGCTGTGCCATGTGGCTTGTGGGATCTTAGTTTCCCAGCCAGGGACTGAACCTGGGCCATGGCAGTAGAAGCCTAGAATCCTAACCACCAGGCTACCAGGGAACTCCCTGTTTTCTCTTTTTCTTTTTGTATCCTCTGTTGGCATTTTCTTTGTGGTTACCAGGAGGCTTACATAAAATACAATATCTTATAGATATGTCTCTTTTTAAGCTGACAATAACTTAACTTCAATCACATACAAAAACTCCCTCCCCACTTTATGTTTGATGTCACCTTCTATATATTTTTATATTGTGAATCTATTAATAAATTTTTGTAGTTTTTATTCTTAAAACTTTTTCTTTTAACTCTTATACCATAATTAACAGTGATTTATATACCACTGTCACAGTGTTACAGTGTTCTGTATTTGTATATGCATTTACATTTATCAGTGAGTTTTATACTTTGATATACTTTCCTGTTGCAGTTTAGTGTCTTCATTTCATCTTGAAAAACTCCCTTTAGTGTTTCTTGTAAGGTGGGTCTACTAGTGATGAACTCCCTCAGCTTTTGTTTGTCTGAGAAAGTCTTTATGTCTCTTTCATTCTTGAAGAACAGTTTTGTTGGGTATAGTATTCTTAGTTGACAGTTTTTCTTCCATCAGCACTTTGAGTATATCATCCTACTCCCTTTTAGCCTGTAAAGTTTCTGCTGAGAATTTCACTCATGGTCTTATGGGTTCCCTTGTATGTTAGTTTTTTCATGCTGCATTCAAAACTCTCTCTGTCTTTGATGTGACAATTTGATTATAATGTGTCTCAGTGTAGACATCTTTAAGTTCATCCTCTTTGGGTTCTTTAGGCTTAGTGAATCTGGATGTTTATTTCCCTCCCCAGAGGGAAGGGAATTTGGGAAATTTTCAACCATTATTTTTTAAATAACCTTTCTGTCCCTTTCTCTCTCCCTTCTCCTCCTCTTATACTGTGTACATTGGTTTTCTTGAATGCTCTCCCATAAATCTCATAGGCTTTCTTGACTCTTTTTTGTTCTTTTTGCTCCTCTGGTGGGAGTATTTCAAATGACTGTCTTTGAGTTCACTGATTCTTTTTTCCTCTTGACCAGGTTTGTTGTTGAAGCTCTCTACTGAATTTTTCAGTTCAGTATTTTTTTCTTCAGTTTCAGAATTTGTGTTTTGTTCTTTGTTATGGTTTCTATTTCATTTTGTTCATGTATCATTTTCCTGATTTTTTAAAGTATTCTATCTGTTCTCTTGTAGCTCACTGTGCTTCTTTAAGATGATTATTTTGAATTCTTTGTCAGCAATCCACTAATCTCAAATTCTTTAGGATAAGTTACTGGAGACTTACTTTGTGTCATATTTCCCTGATACTTGTGTTCCCTGCTGCTTTGCATTGGTGTCTGTGATTCGAAGAAGTAACTACCTCTTCCAGTCTTTACAGACTGGCTGTGGCAGGAAAAGACTTTCAGCAGTTGGACTGGCTAGAAGTTCTGGGAGACTCTCAAACATTTTCTATGGATGTGCACCATCCACTGCTCATCTTCCTCCTGGGAGAGAAGTTTCAGGGTTGTGTGCCTTCCTCCAATCTTGCAGAGCTGTGCTGCCCACATTGAGCTGCCATCCTTTTTTGCCTAAGGCAGTGTAATGAAAGACCAGGATGTTGGATTCATGCCTCATTCCTCTCCCTCCCATCTAAGGGAGAAGTCTCAAAGTTGTGCTCCTTCTCCCAAACTCACAGAGCTGTGTGACTTCCATATACCACCTGTCCCTTTTCCTAGGGCAGTGCATTGAAAAGCCTGGTGACTGAGTGTAAGCTACCCTTCTCTCCCTCCCTCCTGAAGTAGAAGTCTCAGAATTGTGTGTCATCTCCCAATCTTGCAGAGCCAAGCCAATGGCTGAGAGCAACTCCCCTTTTTTGCTGCCCTCATATTTATTTCTCATTTGAAATAAGGGAGCCTTTAAAAATTTCTCTATGCTCGTTAGTCATTGATAGAAGTGTTACAGCTATAAATTTCCCTCTAAGCTCTGTTTTTGTCACATTTGTACATTTTGACATGTTGTGTTGTGTTTATGTTTTTATTCATTTCAAAGTATTTTCTAATTTCTCTTGTGATTTCTTCTTTGACAAATTCATTATTTAGGAGTATTTGTTTAATTTCCACATATTTGTAAATCCCCAAATTTCCTTCTGTTATTGATTTCTAATTTAATTCCATTGTGTTTGGGGAATATAGTTTACATGATTTCAATCCTTTAAAATGTATGAGGTTTGTTTTATAACCTTGTATATGGTCTGTCTTGCAGAATGTTTCAGGTGTGTTTTTGAAGAGTGTATGTTTTGCTGCTGTCTGGAAGAGTGCTCTACAGATGTCTGGTAGATTTGATAGTGATGCCGAGTCCTTTATATACTTGTTGATTTTGTGCTTACTTGTTCTGCCATCTAATTTAAAGATTTACTTTTGTCCTTGTGGTTCTGCAGTTTCACCATGTTGTGTCTATATGGATATTTTTGGAAACTTTTTTCATGGAGTAATTGGTCTTGAATCTGTGGTTTGGTTTCCTTTCAATATTTCTGGAAAATATCCACCAATATTTCTGTTTTTAAATTTTAAAAAACTGAAATATAGTTTACATAAAATATTATATTAGTTTCAAGTGTACAACATAGTGATTCAACATTTATATACATTACAGGTTAATCCCTATGATAAGTCTATTTGTCACCATACAAAGTGATTACAATATTATTGGCTATATTCACTATGCTGTATGTTACATCTCCCTCACTTATTTATTTTATAACTGGAAGTTTGCACTTCTTAATTCCCTTCACTTATTTGGCCCAACCCACACTCCCTTCACTTCTAGTGACCACCAGTTTGTTCTCTGTATCTACGAGTCTGTTTCAGTTTTGTTTTGTGTTTTAGATTCCACATATAAGTGAAATCATATGGTATTTGCTTTCTCCACCTGACTTATTTCACTGAACATAATAGTCTCTAGGTCCATCCATGTTGTCTCAAATGGCAACATTTCATTCTTTTTTAATGGTTGGGAAATATTCCATTTTATATGTATACCATATCTTCTTTGTTCATTCATCTGTTGATGGACACTTATGTTGCTTCCATTTCTTGGCTACTGTACATAATGATGCAATGAACATAGGGGAGCACATATCTTTTCAAATTAGTGTTTTTGTCTTATTTGGATAGATATCCAGAAGTGGAATTTCTAGATTGTACATTAGTTTTATTTTTAAATTTTTGAGAAAACTCCTTTCTGTTTTCCACAGTGGCTGCACCAATTTACATTGCCACCAACAGTCCATGAATGTTCCCTTTTCTCCACATCCTCACCAACACTTGTTGTTTGTTGTCTTTTTGATAATAGTCATGAATAGCCACTCTGACAATTGTGAGGTTATATCTCATTTTCGTTTTGATTTGCATTTCCCTGATGATTAGTGATGTTGAGCATCTTCTGATGTGTCTGTTAGCCATCTCTATGTCTTCCTATGAAAAATGTGTATTTGGTCCTCTGCCATTTTTCAATTGGATTGTTTATTTTTTTGGTATTGAGTTGTATGAGTTCTTTATATATATTTGATATTGACCACTTATTGAATATATAATTGACAAATACCTTCTCCCATTCAGTAGATTGCTTTCTGCTTTTGTTGATGGTTTCCTTTGCTGTGCAAAAGCTTTTTAGTTTGATGTAGTCTCCCCCCCACTTTTTTTTTTTTTTGCTTTTGTTTCCCTTGCCTGAGAAGACAGACACCCCCCACCTGCCCCAAATATCTCTAAGACCAATGTCAGAGAACATACTCCTGATGTTTTCTTCTAGGAGTTTTATGCTTTCAGATTTTATATTTAAGTATTTAATCCATTTTGAGTTTATTTATATATTTGTAAAAGAAAGTGGTCAAGTTTGATTCCTTTTCATGTACCTGTTCAGTTTTCCCAACAACATTTATTGAAGAGACTGTCTTTTCCCTACTGTTTATTCTCGGCTCCTTGATTGTAAATCAATTAACCATATAAGTGTGGGTTTATTTCTGGGCTCTCTATTCTGTTCATTGATCTATATGTCTGTTTTTGTGCCAATACCATATAGTTTTGATTAGACTAGATGAACACTTTAGACCGGATGTACATAGAACATTCCACCACAAAACATCAGAATACATATTCTTTTCAAGTGCACATGGAGCATTCTTCAGGATAGATCACATGTTAGGCCACAAAACAACAAAACAACTACATCTTGGTAGTGTAGTTTTGATAACAGGATGTGTGATACCTCAGTTTTGTTTTTTCTTAAGATTGCTTCGGCTATTGAGGTCTTTTGTGGTTCCATACAAATTTTAGGATTATTTGTTCCAGATCTATGAAAAATGCTATAGGCACTTTGATAAGGACTGAATTGATTTCTGGATTGCTTTGGGTAGTATGGATATTTCAACAATATTAATTCTTCCAATCCATGACTATGGTATATCTTTACATTTGTTTATATTGTCTTCAATTTCTTTCATCAATATCTTATGGCTTGCAGAGAACAGATCTTTTACCTCCTTAGTTAGATTTATTCCTAGATATATTATTCTTTTGATGCAGCTGTAAATGGGGTTGTGTTTCTTAATTTCTCTTAGTTTATTATTAGTGTATAGAAACACAAGAGATTTCTGTATATTGAGTTTGCATCCTGCAACTTTACTGAGTTTATTTATCAATTCTAATAATTTTTTTGTGGAGTCTTTAGAATTTTCTATATATAGCATCATGTAATATTATTTCCTCCTTTTTACTAACTTTGGGCTTTGTTATTCTCTACTTTTTAAAGTTCCTTTAGGTATAAGGTTAAATTGTTTATTTGAGATTTTTCTTGTTTTCTGAGGTAGACCTGTATCACCATGAACTTTTCTTTTCGAACTGCTTTTGCCAAACCCCATAGATTTTGGAATGTTGTGCTTCCATTTTCATTTGTCTCAAGGTACTTTTTAATTTCCTCTTTGATTTCTTTGTTGAGCCATTGAGTTTTTTTTCATAACACACTTTTAAATTTATTTATTTGTTTATTTATTTATGGTTGCATTGGGTCTTCGCTGCTGTGCATGGGCTTTCTCTAGTTGCGGTGAGTGAGGGCTATGCTTCGTTGCAGTGCACAGGTTTCTCATTGTGGTGGCTTCTCTTGTGGCAGAGCATGGGCTCTAGGAGCATGGGATTCAGTAGTTGTGGCACATGGGCTCAGTAGTTGTGGCGCATGAGCTTAGTTGTTCTGTGGCATGTGGGATCTTCCCAGACCAGGGCTCAAACCCGTGTACCCTGCATTGGCAGGTGATTCTTAACCATTGAGCCAACAGGGAAGTCCCGAGCCATTGAGTTTTTAGAAGCATGCTGTTTAGTCTCCACATGTTTGTGTTTTTTTTCCATTTTTCTTTTTGTAATTGATTTCTAGTTTCATACCATTGTGATCCTAAAAGAAGCTTGATATAATTTCAACCTTCTTAAATTTATTGAGATTTGTTCTGTGGCCTAACATGTGACCTATCCTGGAGAATGCTCCATATGCACTTGAAAAGAATATGTATTCTGCTGTTTTGGGGTGGAATGTTCTATGTACATCTGGTCTAAAGTGTTCATTTAGTCTAAAGTGTTGTTTAAGGCCAATGTTTCCTTATTGATATTCTTTCTGGATGATCTATCCATTAATGTCAGTGAGGTGTTAAAGTACTTGACTATTATTGTATTGCTGTCAATTTCTCCCTTTATATATGTTAATATTTGCTTTATGTATTTATG